>NC_081786.1:12019718-12179718 GCF_963082965.1 Carassius carassius
TACACTGACATTTAAGCTTGTATCACGCTGTATGGAAAAGAGCAGCGTGGACTGCTATATGAATCCCCTATATGAATATATGTCTTCCACAGAATAAACAGGTCATATGGCTTTTGAAAAACACTACCGTTCAAAAGTTTGAGGTCAGTAGGATTTTCAACATTCTCTTAAGCTCACAAAAGCTGCATTTGTGTGATTAAACCTTCATAGTTTTAATATTTTAAATGTAATTTTTTCCTGTGATGGCTAAGCTGCCATTACTCCAGTCTTTAGTGTTACATGAACCTTCAGAAATCATACTAATATGCTGATTTTGTGCCCAGGAAAGATTTCTTATTGTGAATGTTAAAAACATTTGTACTGCTTAATATTTTTGTGAATTCTTTTTTTTTTTTTTTTGATCAATAGAAAGGTTAGGGTTAAGGATAATAGCATTTATTTGAAATCGAAATCTGTTGTAACAAATTTCTTTCCTGTCACTTTTGAACAATTAAACATCATTGCTGAATAAAAGTACTGAGAAAAAAATAAAATAAAAATGTCTTAATGACCCCAAACTTTGAATGGCATTGTAAGTATTAACTATTTAGTTTCTTGCTCACGGGAGTGTCATGTATTTTGAAAATATTGTTTAATATTGGTTTTAAACTTAACATGGAGAAAATGACCCTTTCTACTGCAATCAAGGTCCCAGTAGCTGTTAGGTACAAAACTAATCACATGTCAATTTGCAAATTAAGATAAAACTGACCTATAAAAGAGGTAAAGGGTTTTCCAGAGGTTAGTGCTGCTTTTTGCACTATACAGATGGAAATTACTTTCCAGCGTCCCCAAAATATCCAAACAAGGGTAGTCATCTACATAGAAAAGACTCAAACAGAAAACAAAGACACTTAAGCACACACAATTTTGCGAACACTCGTTGTCAGGGCATGTGGTTTTTGCCTGTGCTTAAAGGGAGGTGAAGATTCTTAGGCCTCTTGATCTTTCTGGAGTTCAGCGAGAACATTTCTCTGAGCATGACCTCATTGGTCCACAATTGCAGAGATTTCACTCACACAATCATGTTACCTACATATATGAGAACAAGTGAGGAAAAATCTGAATGCTATAGTGAAGCCTACAAATGGAAGAGACTCACAATAAAGAGAAAACAAAAAACAGCTACATAGAACTTAACTCCCCAAAAACACACCTATAAATTTTATCTTTGATAAACATTGATAGTGTATAAATAAAAAAACATTACGTATTTTTTAAGTTATAGACATATATGGAAAACTGTTTATGAAATGCTGTGAAATATTGTATAGAGTACAGATAGACTCGTCTGTAAGCTCATCATAAACATACATGGATGGTGTATTGCCTCTCTAATGCTGAGTATTACTGTTAAGTAGTAAATAAACACTGTACAGGTCACCATCTGTAACGGCCATGCCCACTGCTTCAAATGAATAGCAGAGCCACCCAATCAGAATGCTCAAATGTGGGTGTGCATGTGCTCTTCTCTTCTGCAGAGGTCTAATGTTTTTTTTTTTTTTTTTTTTTCTTTTATAATAATTTTATTTGAAAATATATACTTTTGTTTCTTCTCGGTATTTGAAAATCATTATAAAGGTCACTTACAAACCAGAAAGGGAGGAACAGTCTGAGAGTGCAGAAAATGTCATCTTTATAAAATGAAATTCTAAGTAAAAACAAAGAAATGCCTGACTAATGTTTGTCAAATGGGCAGGTGTGTTTAATCCACAGGCCCCTGGAAGATCAGTCTGATGAATCCCTGTTCGCCACTGAGCTGCTGGGCGCAGAAAGGACAGGCTGCGTGGAAGGTGTGCGTTCCGTGAGGAAGAGGGATTTGACTCCAATAAGCTGCTGTTTTTTCTGAGCACACGTGACCGCACGGACTGAATGCGTGAGTAGGAGGGGCTGCATCCAGATAAAACCCTGCCTCGCAGCCCAGCCACAGTGGCACATACGGCCCACGAGCTCGGCACATGGGACATTCCCGCTCACGGCCCTCCCTACCGTCTAGCTCTGCGTTGCGGTTGCCCCAGTTGTGATAGCCGTGAACGTGACCGCAGTTTAGGTAGACCCAGGGTTGCTTCTCATCCACGATGTCCTTCCGCCGCATGCTGGGGAAAGCGAGGGTGTTGAAACCCACAGGACACTGGGGACGAGCGGCGTTCAGCTCTTGCCGGAGCGCCTCCAAGTGTTTGACAGTGGGAGTGCGGGAAAGCCCTTCCGCAGTACGCCACAAGAGAGTCGCTCCACAGAGATCGATCAGAGAGCCATCCACTAACTCTTGAGTCTCATTCTCCACCTACAGAGAGAAAGAGAAGAGGACTTAACTATAAATGGAGCCAATATTCATGCTTTTAACACAAATGATGCATGATTAAACCGAAATAAAGGCAGATCTTTTCAGTAGATAAAAGTTTGCCTGCAGGGGGCAGTAAAGCCCCAACACTCGCTGTATAGTAATGATTCATTCATTATAAACAGTCAAAAATGACAATATTATAACCATTTACTGCTTGAGACATCTGTCTTAAGTGAGTATGCAATGCACAGCCATAATGTGCAAAAAACACACACACCCTGTGATTCACGCATTCACCCTGGAATGACAATTCATGGTTGTGACATTTTGATCAGCCTTTGGTTTGACCTTCAGCGTACTGCATTATTTTCTCTCTCTCGCTCACACACACACACACACACACACACACACACACACAGTTGTAAGGGCAAAGTGTGTGAATTCCACAGTGTCTGTGTCTGAGCTGTGTTATGTGAAGGTCACTAAGTGCAAAAGCAAACACAACACTGTATTTGAGCTAGCAAGCATGCATGCATAGGGGAGTGTGTGTATGTTGGATCACTGTTTTCTTTGCCCTCAACATTTTAAGATTCCATAATTTTCTATATAAAGTATTATCTTGAATATCACGTAATGTATACAATTGAGCACATAACAAAAATAATAGAAATGACAAAATAATTATTGTATTATCAAAAAAAACTTGAATTTAACAAAAAAAAAAAAACATATATATATATATATATATATATACACACACACACACACACACACATTTTTGTAATATTTTTTAATTGTAATTATAAATGCTTAAATGTTGTTTTAAATATCTTATACACAACTACTATTAACAATTTCATATTTCAATATTTTAGGATTGGCAAGAACCATAATCTCGAAAAAGTTGATTAAAAGAATTGGTAACACTTGTTAACTATCAACAACGACATTTCTCTCAAATAAGTTCTTAATTGGCAGCTAATTAATAGTTAGTAAGGTAGTTGTTAGGTTTAGGTGTTTTAGGTAAGATTAGGGATGTAGAATAAGGTCAAGTAGAATAAAGCATTTATATGTTCTTAATTAGCACTAAAACATGGCTAATAGGGCTGGGATAAACGATTATTTTTTAAACGATTAATCTAGCGATTATTTTTTTCCCGCTGCATCGATTAATCTACCGATTAATTTTCCCAGGCCGATTCGATTTCGATTATCTCCCCATTAATTGACTACTAACAATTTATACATGTTGATTTACATATCTGAATGAAAAAAACATGAATTCCTTAACATTGCAATATATGTTTATTGCTCTTAAAATTACAAAATAAAAGACTGACTAAGAATGCATTACTTTGCACTTGTATAGAGATAGCATTCAATAAAACCTTGAAACCTTGAAAACACATAGCTTACTGAAACAAGCTTACTGAACACATAGGGCCTAGCTTACTGAAAAAAAGTTCTTCTTTCAGATGAAAATAACAACAACTTGATGTCTAGCATTCAATAAAAAAGTTCACTCAAAATACTTGTTTAGAGCAATTGAAAGAATACAGTAACCAATGTAAACTTTAGGGCTTTAAGCTAATACAGAGAGTGATTTTCCAAAAAATAAAAATTAACAGTGGGAGCCAGCAGCCTGTCATGTAGAAAAAAAAAAATCACCGAATGCTCCACGTGAAACTTTGGCGTTCCGCCCTTTTTCTATCGTGTCTAATGAATTTGGTTAATATGCAGGAGGGAGGGAGAGAGAGAGAGAGAGAGAGAGAGCGCGCAAGCAAGATAGCGCTCGTATAGTTTGAAGATTGTGTATGCGCGAGCGCGTGTGAAACTTGGGTGTTTCGCCCTTTTTCTATCGTGTCTAATGATTTTGGTTAATATGCAGGACGGAGAGAGAGAGCAAGAAGCGCTCGTGTTGTTTGAAGACTGTGATTGCGCGCACACAGCCGGGGCTCTCTCTCGTACGCGTCCTGTCAGGCGCAGCACAGATCACTCACCGATCAAATAACGCTTTGACAGCCGCCAAAAAAAAAGATCAATGCAGAAAAACCCCTGGATTGGTTATATAACATTGGACAGAATGTTGATCCGGCCATCGTGTATATTCAGCGCACATAAGGTAAACGTTTTGCAAAAGTTTTTTAGAGAAATAAAAACAGGTCGACGAATCGATGCGCATATTTTGCGTCGGCGTATTTTTTGCGTCGACGTCATCGATGACCTCGACGCGTTGTCCCAGCCCTAATGGCTAATAATCTAGTAATATGCATGCTAATAAGCAACTAATAGGTGTTACCTATTCTAAAGTGTTACCAAAGAATTCAGTAAAATTTGAAAAATAAATATAAGTTAAAATAATTTATAATAAATTTATATTTTATGTCACATGAACCTTCAGAAATCATTTTAATATGCTGATATGGCATTATTTTAACAGTTAAAAACAGTTGTTCTGCCTAATAGGTTTTGGGAACCATGCTACATTTTTCTCAGTATTCTTTGATAAATTAAAAGTTCAAAAGAACAGCATTTATTTGACATTTAAGAATTTTTTATCAATTTAATGCATTATTGCTCAATAAATATATTAATTTCTTAAAAAGTAAAAAACCTTTGCACAGTAATGCATGTGTAACTTATACTGGCAATGTAAAAAAAAATTACAAATCACTAGAATCTGCTGCCTTGAGAACTGAATGGTAAAATTATATCTAGTGGTGCACACTGGTGGCATGTGTTAAACACTAAAAGTGCACACTGATAAAATGTCATGTCCCAGCTTCTGAACTACATGACTGTTTCATCAGCATCAGGCCAGTGACTAAACAGTTGGGCTCTAACTTGATTTGTTCTGAGCCAGTAAAGCCGAACGTCTCTACAGCATCACAGTCGAGCAGTGTTTGCCCAGCACTGAGGCAGCATTGAACCATCAGCAGGCCTCCTCAGGAGCGGGACATGAACAGCATTCAGGAGCGTGTTTGTTCTGCCTGTGACAACCCAGATTAATGGGGCGCCTCTGAGCCTCTGGACTGTGAGTGCATGCGTATCAGAGAGAGTGTTTGAGTTGTGCAACAAGAATACATAAGCAGCAAAAATGTGGCCAAACACATCACGGGCTCGTGCAGATCTAGGAATCTTTACAGGCCTATATTTGGCCAGACACCCACTGAAGATAATGACTTGTTATGAGCAGAGGAGGAAAGTGTTGAGAGCAGTTCTCATTGGACCTCCTGTCTGACGCACTTAACAGATCAACTCCAGATCATCTTACAGCTTTGTGTTACACCGGACAGGGCAAAGATGTCTCGCCTGGGCCATTATTCTGGCAACAGCGTCCCAGAGCAACCGGTCAGCGGCACCAGAATGCCCCAACGTCCCGTCTTGCAGGGAGCCATATTACTGTTTAACAGAGCTTCAATTTCAGAATCCCATCTGACATTACATTACAACTTCCACAAATGCTGCTTCATGAACACTAGCTTTTAAAAAGTATGTCTAATAAGGCTGGGCATCATAACCTCTAAAGAAACCCACTCTAACTGAACAGATTTTCAAAAACAGGCAATTTTTCATAGTTATGTAATATATATATTTCTGGTTGAATATATACAGTAAAAAGTCCTTGCGTTAGAATATGTATATTTATATATTTGTAACATTGGATAACTGACCATTTTCCCTCGCTGCTGAGCAGAGCGTGTCTCTCTCAGGGTGAACACGTTTCCGCACACTGAAATCTCTCTCCACACACCAGGTTTGGAGTCCTCTGTGAAGCCAAGCCGAGGATGCATTACCAACACGCCGTTAGTAGTCAGACCGTCCATCTGTCCATCCGATGTCTTCCACTTTGCGGCTTTCTCCTGTGAGCCAAAAGATATATGCATTTTATTCGAATAATTAAAGGGTTAGCGCACCTGAAAATGAAAACGGTCATAATTTACTTATGACATTCCAAATCTGAGTGACTGAGGTTCTTCTGCTGGAACACAAAAGAAGATATATTTTAAAGAACACTGGGAACCAAACACTGGAGCCCACTGATCTCCACTGTATGGAAGAAAAAGACATCCCTCAAGTCATCTTCATGTTTCACAGAAGAAAATAAGTCATAAGGTTTTGGACCAACATAAAGATGAATAAATATTGACATTTTTAATTTTTTTTGAATGAACTAGCCCTTTAAAATAAATTAATTAATTAATACAATTCCTCAGGACTTTGAATAAATGTTGACATCACTATTTTATGTAGATGTTACAACATTCGATTTATTCTAAAAGAGGAAATCTTTCTTTATTCCAGATCTGCTTTAATTATAGATTTGGACGGCATCTCACCCCTAGGAAGATGTTCTTGGAGGAGTCAAATCCGGCGGCATAGATGCGGGCGGTATAAGGGGGTGTTCGCTGACACATGATCCGGCATGCAAAGCGAGATATGGTGCTCTGAACTGACTGAGTATCAGAGTTGCTCTGACTCCCGGGAACCGTGTCAGTCACCACAAAATCTATAGGACTCTCAGTTGAGCGGCCAATCTGAAATGCAGAAAGAGATGAAACATCAAACTCTGCAGAGAAATTTGTAAGATTGCATCCCAGTACACAATTATAGAAACGGTGTGGGAAATACATAAAGTAGATGCTAATGCCACCTTGTTTCTGCCTAGTGACAGCATTATTTCAGACTGACACTTTGAGTAGTGAGATTAATGGACACTTTTGAACACAGTTCAAGAAGAAGTCCTTAAGGACAGCACAGCGGAGTCAGCATCAAGTCGTTACCTGAAACATGTCTGTATTGCTGTCTTGAGTGTACTCCACCACCACTGTCTGTACACGGGACAACGTGTAGGAAATACTGTGCTGATCCTTGTTACTTATGGCCTAAGAAAAAAGGAAGAGAAATGTTAAAGTAACACGTTGAAGTCAAGACACGTATGCCCAAGATAAATAAGTGGTCAGAATTGTTGGTACCCTTGGTAAATATGATCAAAGGAGGATATGAAAATAAATCTGCATTGTTAATCCTTTTGATCTTTTATTAAAAAAATTCACAAAAAATCTCCTCTTCGGTTCACCCCATTTATCTTCTACAAGGTGCAGGTCAGGGAACTGGAATGGCCATAGCAGAAGCTTGGTTTTGTGCCCACCGACCCATTTATGTGTTGTTTTTAAGATCCAAACATGTCACTTTTTTTGTTTTTATCTGTTGGTATTTGATAGAATCAAAGATACCATGTGTCTAAACAAGATGTCCAGGACCTCCAGCAGAAAATATAGGCCCAAACATTATTACATTGTACCCAAGGGGTACTTTTTATCCCTGTGTTCACCAAACCCTTCGTGAGGATTTGCTGCTGCATTTGTTTTTAGTTTCATCTAACCATAGAAGCCAGTCTTGTTTGAACTTCCAGTCATGTCTAACAAATTAATACACTGCAGGTTGATTTTTGGGTGAAAGCATTTTCTTTTCTTGATAGGGCTGGATAATTTCATTTTTTTACAATCACCCTGGTGTTCTCAAAATTGTGAATATAAATGGGTATATATTTCAGTTACGCAGAAGAATTTATGCTCTAATGGGTGTGGTACAGTAGATTATATAGCGTCTTGCAGGGTGCAATAACTCACTTTTTTCTATAATTGGGTAAACACTGGTATTGGCATTTTAATTGACTAATGTATGTGTATGCAGATGTTTATAATGTGTATTGGTACATAAGTATGTATGGATATTGTATGTTTCTGTGTATATATGCACTTATACATATATCATCATCATATAAATAATTTATTGTTGTGGTTATTTTTATTTATTTGTAATTTTTTTATCATTATATATTTACTTTATTTATCTGATACTTAATTGCTGGCATGGGTTGGGGGGGGTTGTTCTGTAAAACGTGAAAAGCTTTAAATAAACAAAAATAGAATTTCTAGGGGTACAAGTAATTGTGTCCAACGTGTATTTAAGAAAAAACATTTCATAATGATAATCCCTCCCATTTTATATTCTTATTCTCCAATGAAAGGTTAGATTTATTTAAGATCAAATTGATTAACATAAAATAAGATTTATTTTCACAGCCTTCTTTGAGCATATTTACCAAGGGTACCAACACTTCTGACCACGTGTGTATCACCACTTAACCACCAAATAAAAAATATAGTAAGGAAAAAAATAATTTAAACACACGCTTAAATCTTACTTCCATAAATGTGGCTTTTTTTAATTTATTTATTAGTGAATATGATACATACATGCATACATACACACACACACACACACATACGCACAAGCACTATTTGCACATAAAAAAAATCATTTGGCCAGCAAAAGTTTATTTGGCAGCACAATAGAGTCTAACACACTGTGGAATCAGCCCGGAAGCGGTTTGTGTGTTTGTGAAGGAGCCACAGAGAGATCATTCATAAGCTCAACAGAATCCAGATGTGTGAATAGACACACCCTGTTCCATTACAGCTCAAACCCACCTAGTTTTTGAACTCAAAATTTCCCCAGAGGCAAAAATGACACTGTAACTGCTGATTCCCTTAAGATAGTCATGTGTAATGAACAGATCTGGGTAGTAACGGATTACATGTAATCTGGATTACGTAATCAGATTCCAAAACTCAAGTACTTGTAATTAGAGTAAACTACTTTTTAAAGTACTCGTAATCAGACTACAGTTACTTTTCTATGGATTACATGATTACATATTATTTACACAATGGTAATAAGTCATTCACAATTCATTGATTCTCCTAAAATTCTTTTTTTTAACGTTTATATTTTTTCCTAATAAACCTGCCGCTTATATACGTTTTTCAAGTTTTCAAATGGAGGGGAACGCAGCCTTTAATCACTGGATGTTCAGACATCATTTAATTTTTTAAAGAAAGACACAGGGAAAATGTCACTATTCAGTGTAAACTCTGCCTACCATGGATTAATTTGCTGTCCATGGAATTCTTTGAGCTATCAAAGTTATTGCTGGGAATTTCATGTCCTTTAATATATATTTTTAGTAATGTTTATCTTCATTGTTACTAAAGTTACCTTATGCACTTCAAGTGTTTTGAGATGGAATATTTGACCTGGAAATGGTCTCTATATATTAGCCAAGGCTCGACATTTAACGCTTGTCCGGGACAAGTGGATTTTGTGAAGGGGCAAGTGAAAGAGAATTGTACTTGCCCAAACAGACAAGTAACCTGATCAAACTTTTAATAACAAACAATAACTAGGGCATCACCGAAACTTTTAAGAGAATGATTCTGATTTTATTACTTTTAGGGTAAACGGTGACTAATAACAGATAATGTATTGACAGAATCAAGGTTGCGTCAGTTGAGGCTCGTGCAGTCTGTCATACTCGCGGAGAAATCAAAACTATAAGAACAGCACACACAAAGAAACACTGCGGTTGAAAAAATATAAATATTCTGTTTAATATGTGCAACATCACAGGACCAGGAGTGATGTTTTTCCGACTTTCAGCTCGATAGCAAATGTGATATTGATTTTATACATCTTGAGTTAAATAAACAAGTAATATTAACTGACTTACATTTTAGACACATTATGGGTCGTTTTTGTTCCATTTCAAACAAAAAATAGTTGAAAAAGCTCTTCTTGCTGAATTAAATAACTATATATATATATATATATATATATATATATATATAAAAATGTGACGAGTCAGCTGCCTCCTCCCTGATTGTCACTGGCACCCCATCCTAAATCGCCGCCCTTCACCAGGCTCCCGACTGGAGTGGGTGTGTGAGAGGAGGGGCGCTGGACGAGTCAGGGCTGGCGGCGTGTGATGGGGCACACCTGAAGGAAATGAAGCCTCATCACCGCCGCTGTTTAAAAGCCCAACGTGCCTCTCCTCGGGAGACCGCTCTCTTTCCCGTGCATGCACACTGGTGTCCTCGTGGGTCCAGGAAGGGTGCGTTGAGGGACTCCCGCGCCACCAGAGACGTGAGCTGCCGGACCCGCGATCCGGATGGGAACCGCACCCGTTTACACGGCCGTCGGGCCAGGATGCCGGGCCGTCCATCCCCTGCCAGCGCCCCGGCCCGAAAAGGGGAGCGCGTGCGGCCGCCGGACTCCGCCCCTTACCTGGACCCTTCCTCCATGAACACTGCCTGACTCACACGACGAGGACACCAGATTCCTTGTTTATTTTGGACACTCTTCCCCTTTGGCCACCTTTATCCCGTTTTATTTGATTTTCTGTTAATAAAAGCCTCTACGAGGCCTGACGCCACGCCCACTGTGTCTGTCTTGTGCTCCTCCCGCCACTATATATATATATAAATTTTGTAAAAAAGTACAAGATCAGGCTAACTGAATATATGTGATATCAAATAAGGGTTAGCACAAATGTAATCCAAAAGTAATCAGATTCCGTTACCAAAAATGTGTAATCTAAGAGATTATATTACTGATTACAATTTTTTTCATGTAATCTGTAATCAGTAACTGATTACAATTCATAAGTAATCTACCCAGCTCTGGTAATGAATTATGGAGGGTGTTAGTATACCTTGGCAGCCTGTGGAGTGCAGGCTACGTGTACAGTGCTGGGTTTGACGCCATTGGATTTTGGTCTTTTGGAGAGTGCAAACCTGCTCTTTCTTCTGCCGCGGTCCCCGTTGGGTAGAGCGCCATTATACCTGCAGAAAGAGAGTGAGAAATTCAACTGAAAACACCTGCACTCAACACTTTCTCCACCACCAATTCAGCCGCAGGCAACAGGTGGTGAAAACAACAGACAGAAATGCTTACAAAAGCACACAAAAACAAAGCCTGTATAGTAGATATATGATCCAGTGCTTTTCTAAGGAAATGCAGACAGTCATTTAGGTTGTTATCTGGAACCAAAAACACACAAAACCATTCCAGGGTCCCAAAGTTTAATACATTTTGGAAAATGTAATAAAATATACATGTATTCCTCTTATGGCAAAGCTGAATTTTCAGACTTCAGCATCACATGATCCTTCAGACATCATTGTAATATACTGATTTGGTGAAATGAGAAAGGAATTTATTTTTATTAATAAATGATGAAAACCGTTGTGCTGCTTAACATATTTGTGGAAACTGATACGTTTTTAGGATCTCACTGACACCAAACGTTTGAACGACAGCGTATCTTCTCTCATGTGCACCAGATCCATCCTCTTCAGTTTGCCATCCTTTTGTTCCACAAAATCAGCTACTGTCTCATGCTGTAATGCTGTCCATTCTCATTATTAAAAGAACCAATGAACATACACCAGATCTGAACAAATGGATCTGATATTAGGAATTATAAAATGGCCACGTGAACATGTAGTACTAAAGGTTTAAGCAGCATTTGAAAAACAAATCTGCTTTGTGAGCAGTGTGAAGCCTGGTACACTACATAAACACTGAACACTATGAACACTACACCTGCTATGTCTTGTGGTTTCCTCTGTGGAGGTTTCCTCCGTCCTCCACCCAGTTACTCACTACCGCTGTGTTCTTCCCAGACACAGAGGCTGCAGTGTAATTGTGTAGTTTAACATGTGCATTTGGTATTGTGTGGGTTTGGGCTTTAGATGCTAAGCAATGGACTTTATTGAGTCTCTGATTTAACATAAGTTTGCTGAAGGCATGCATTGACGCTGTGCATTCTCGACATATTTTGGCAATCCCACATTATCGCAATGTGCTTGTTTCTCTTGAGACGTTCCTTATAAAACTACATGCTCTTTTATATGGAAATCAGAAAAATGCAATTAAGACATCTGGAGTTTCCCACCAGGTGACATTTCAGCTTGAGTAAAGTGTGAAAAAGCCTAATATCCCTTACAGCAAGACTTTCCATGACAATCTCAAGAACTGATGTACAGAGGGGAAAAACAACATTAACAAACAGTGAGTCAGCACGGAAAGGGAATTTCATGGACATAAAATATGTGCAAACCGAGCAGGGTATTTCCGCAACAGCATGTTCTAAACTACTGCATTCCTTCAGAAAACCTGGATTTACAATAAACTGAGCCTCTGCAAAACAGGGCTTGTTTTCAAACATGTTTAAGAACACTATATATACTAAATATAAATTAGAATTAAGTTTAATGAATAGCATTAAGCCATGTTGGGATTTTGGTTTTATTTCACAAGGTAGCTAAAACTGCAGTTTAGCAGTAACACAACACTTATATCAGCTGTAACCCAACACAACAATGGAGGTGAGCCCTCTATCCACTTCAGGATGAGAATTAGGGCTGTGCCGATAGACGATAGTATTGTGTATCGACGATAGTCCGAGATATCGACGATAGCAGATGTCTCTGTCGATAGTCAAGACATAAGGCTCATTCTCCTATTAATGTATTAAATAATAATAATTATTATTATTTTCATTAGGCGGCCTATTATAATTCGGCTATCAAACTGCCCAGATATAAGGAATTTCATTGCACATTAACAAGTAATCTGAACGGCCTTTATATGTGCAATATTTTAAACAAGCCCTCACTAACTGAGTTTAATGCTACAGTTATGTTAGAATGCATCTCATTCTTGTTTCTGTGGCGGCGCGCGGTACAGAGCGCTGTATGACTGATGAATCAGTTTAATTGAACTTTAATCCAAATATATGAACTAACCTGTTTAGAATACTTTATATTTAACGTGTTCGTTTGGACTTTAAAAGAAATCTACTATTGATTTTCATATTTGACTGATTTTGCAGAACATTTAGACTGATAAGTTCCGTGCGCAGATGCGGCAGATTTGTCACAGGACGCACGATATGAACTAGCGGTTTTAAATACAGTATTTTTATATTTAACGTAAGTTTATCAATATGCTTGAAAGTATATATTTTTTGATTATTGGTGATTACATAGGCTCTCTCTCTAGCACACCTGCGTGGTTTAAAACACCAAATAGTTATGCTATGACAAGAACAAAGAGTCTCTCTCTCTTGCTCCACCCATGCACGATAATATTGTGTATCGTCGATCTCACGGGCTGACGATATGAAAAGAGACCATATCGCCCAACACTGATAAGAATCTAACCCAATCCATGACCCCTGAGATCATCTAATCAAAGTTAATACACAAAAAGCTCTTTTAGATGCCAGTGAGTCATGTGATGATATAGCGCAGGAAATCACATAGAAAGTCTGTTCTGCAAATGAAAGTCAATGAAGTGCATTATGATACTCCAACACCACATTGAAGCCCACTTTGTTTTCTAACTGAAGGCTCAGTTGTTCTCAAACTTGCATCCTCACATTTTGCTAACAATGATGTGACTAGCAACAACAACAAAAGAAACATATAAAACCTTCACGCCATCTGACTCTGTTTTCAGAAACACAAACACTCACATGCAAAGTTGTCACTAAGAGTTACAAACTATTAACTCCGGCACAACAGATGCCACTTCCTGCTGATCCAAGGTCAAAGGCCAGAAGGTCTTACCCAAGCACAATGAGCTCTCCATATTTGACTGGCACTTTGGTTGAAGACGTGGAGATGTTTTCCTGGTCGGGGGAGAACATGGATGCAGTGTGTGTGGGGGAGGGGGGTTCTTCCTGCTCCCAGTGTGAACGCAACACAACCACACACACTCAGCTCTCAGCTCTGTCTCTTCATCACCATCATCATCCTCATCATCACTGCAACTGAGAAAAACAGAGAAAGAATGCTTGTAAGAAAACTGTAAAATGCCTATTTTAGTTATGTTTTTAGCTGGAATATCATTTAGGTTAGTAAATGACAGGAATGAATTATAAAAATTTCACCAGGCATCACATAAACTGCCTTAGTGATGTTAAGTGGCCTATATTACACAGTCTTGACCACAGTCTTCTTCATAGTAACCTGAACTAACAGTACAGCCTGTACTCTCAGACATGAGATTAAAGTTGCTAACAAGATCTAAAGAGCTAACAAAGAAAGACCCAAACATTCAGACAGACACAAACCCATGCAGCTTAACACCTAGAAAACCGGTCAAAATATTCCAACAATCACTGTTAAACACACCTAAATGAATGATCTTGCACAATTACCTTTTCAACACAGAAACACAGGAAACACATATTGTTTCTGCATCTGTGTGCGTGTCAGAATGGTCTATCATAATTTTTCTCTTCCTCAAGTAAGAGGGATTTTAAAATTACTACCTATAAAGAAAACGGACAGTAAGAATTAAGACTTTCTAGGTCCACCCTACTGGTGCACTGGGAGACATTTCGTGTGAAACCTGGCCAAATTTTCATATTACACAATGTTTGGAGGTACAGTATAATAATTCACTCAACAGGAGAGTCGAGTCATGATTATCATGACCCTCACTCTAAACCATGATTTGACAGCTTTGTCCTTGAAAATTCAGAATGATGTTTCCTGTCTGGCACTGCTGACCATGTGAGATCAGTGGAAGTGGTGTCAGGAAAGACAGTACAGCAACTGAAACCGACAGCGCATGCGTGCGTTATTGAGGGAGGTCCCATCCTATCAGTGATGTGATGTATAACAACCAGTAAATATCTCATCCTGTCAGTGATTCAAAGTCAACATGAAATTTTAGTCAAGAAGAAGAAATATAAAATTAAACAAATAAAAGTAAGAAATGATTAAAGATACAAAAATTGTATATAAAAGGGAAAATAACTAAATACAAATTTAAAAAAAAAAAAATTATACTATGGAGCCCAGCACATGACATGCAAGAAAAATAAATAAATTGTGCGCACGATTTACTAATTCGTTCCCTCAATTTACTAAAACGTGCACACGATTACTATTGCGTTCCCTTGATTTACTATTCCATTCGCTCGATTTGCTAAATCGTGCGCACAATTTAGCAAATAGAGGGAACAAATTAGTAAATCGTGCGCACAATTTATACATCAAGAATTGATTGGTAGGTGGAAAGGGTTACATACTACAATGAAGCCAGAACACTAAGCCTAAGTAGCTATTTGGCTACTGATGAACTATCTGTTAGCCTGCACAACCTAAGTGGTGTCAGTAGAAAATGAAAGCCATTTCAGAGGAAGCTATTATAAAGCAAGTTAATATATTTTAATTTAAGATTACAAACCACACAAACAAACTTATTTTTTATGAAACATGCACTCAGGACATGTATTAAGCAAAATGTTTCCATTAGGGCTAGGTGATCTTTTCTGATTTTATCGATTTATTTGACTTTAATGTTTTGTCAGTGCACACGATTAACCACTCACGTTTGACGCACTCATATTGTTAGGTGTCATTAACACTGAATGCACTTTTGTTGACAAAGATGAGACATGGGCAGTGGAATAGGAAAAAATTGCAAGACGACGGGAGTTGAACTTCTTTTAACTTGAGCTCTGCATTTTTAAAATTATGTTTAATCCATGAGACATTGCAAGAGACACGAGTGCAACAGTCAAACGCGTCCATGTTTACATGTAAAAAAATATATATATATATTTTTGTTTTTGCCATATCACTGAACCCTGGTTTCCATATTAATATTTTCCCATTTCAAGCTCTACATAATCTTTTCAAATACGATGAAGAACATGAAATTAATTACATGGGTTCATGTTTTTTCCAAGTTGGCTTTAACAGCGCCAACTTGTGTACAATAGCTCTGTCTCTTCTTGTCCATCTTCTCATTCTTTGTCCCTAAACAGCGACGCCAGCTACTCTGGGGATTCACACCCTCTTCCATCCATCCCTCCATCCAGACAGTCTTCTTTATTCACACCTCACTGTCCCACATACGAGATTGTTGCTATGGATGTAAAATGTTGTACTTCGGAGTCATTACTTTATGGGTGTAGTGGAGAATGTGGCCATACAGTCCCTCTATAATACTTTAACAAGGGTTATGAGTGTTAATAGGCCAAATGCAGAAACTGCACATACAAGCATTAGAGCCATACAAAATCAACACCTTCCCCTTACACACGATCCTGAGAACACCAAAGGAAGTGGTCTAAATGATATCCACAGCACATGAAGTGTTAAGAGGTGTTAGCCTTAGCTGATAACTTCTTATATAACCGGGCAAAAAGACTTTCAGGACAATTAAAGGATTAGGTTACCCCAATATAAAAATTCTGTCATTAATTACTCAACCTCATGTCGTTTATAAACCCACAAGACCTTCGTTCTTCAAAACTGAAATAAAATCTTTTTGATGAAATCTGTGAGCTCTCTGACCCTGCATAGAGAGCAACACAACTGATATGTTTCTAGACCCAGAAACATAGCAAGGACATCGATAAAACAGTCCATGTGACCTCAATGGCTAAACGTACATTTTGCAAAGCTACAAGAATACTCTTTGCACGCAAAAAAAATATATAATGTATCAATATATGTATAATATGTTTCTGGTATGTTTCTGTGTCTGTGAACTATTTAGTTCTGTTGCTCTCTATATAAGGTCAGAGAGCCCTCAGATTTCATTAATTTGTGTTCCGAAGGAGAACTGAGATCTTACGGGTTTATAATGACATAAGGGTGAGCAATATATGACAGAATTTTAATTTTTGGTTGAACTTACTCTTTAAGCAGCCATTCACTTAAAGAGTAACATTTATTTTTAAGTGCAAGGCTATTCATTTTCCTTCTACGTAAACATGCACTAGATGAACATGTTTGACTTATGCTCTTATCTCACACGACACAGCTTACAAAAAACAAAAAAATCTTTCAATGTGCACAATTTCTAACTTTATTCTCAGTATGCAAATGGAGAGAAAAGCGGAAGTCAGTGCTGATGTTACGGAGGAAAAGAAAGAGGTGTTTTAAGTGGCAACACTACTCACAACCCTTCCTACACCACAGAACTAGTACATATGTCACTATTGTACCATGAATAACCACAGCAGTTCTTCCTGTCCTTAGATATAACACCGTTTACACACGACCCTCATACTGAAACAGAGAGAGAGAGAGAGGGCGAGAGAGTGTGAATAAGAGATTAGAAAGTGAGAAAGCAAAAGAGCCAAAAGGAAATTAAAAACTTAAAAAGGTACTTTACAACACACCATCTTACACAACTACACTTCAGACATGAGTGTTATGCAACTTTAAAATGCAAGCCAAACTTTTTAAAGAAAGAGTACCTGTATCAGTGGTAGATTGTATTTGACGGTGTATGTCGGTTAGCATCAGGCATGAAAATCTGGTATTATTAAAACAGGACAAACCAGCTCACTAGAGTTACACAGCAAAACACACTCAATGACATCCTTTATCACCATTTTACACAACAGGTCATTCTAAAACCATTCAAATAATTTGGAGTAATGCAAAGTGGAAGAGAGAAAACAAAAGGATAGAGAAAGAGATGAGAGGAAAAAAATAGTCTTTTAGAAGGTCATCAGATATGTGCATGCAGATTTCTTAGATATTTCATTTTTCTCCATCTCAGTTTCATACACAAAACCACCTCACATAGTCAGTAAAATAACCAACAATTTCTCTATATCAGCACATCTCATCTTACCACAGAGAAGAGTTTCTATTTCATGAAACAGAGTGAAACTGTTACATAAAGGTTCACATGGTTATAGTTTTACCTTTATCATGGTACCTTGCTTTACACACACACACACACACACACACACACACACACTTACTAGCTCCGAGATCTATTTTACAGTCAGTAACTGGACCAAAATACAGTACAGCACAGATGCACACCCTGTTTCACACACACACACCCCTGCTGTTTTTGTCCTGATTTGTCTCGCACTCCCTCTCTGTATAATGACCTGAAAAATAACCCGACCCCATGAGGAGCGAGACTGAGTAAGAGTTAAACCTGAACAGGAATGTGACTGAGAATGAGACATATAAACTCCAGATAAACAAGCAGAAAAAAAACAAAAGAAAAAAACAATGTCACCCACAAAACTAGAACGGTTTCTGAGATGTCAACAACCACCACTCAGCCCACGGATTTCACAAATCAAAAATACTGAATAAAGTTCAGCTTTTGTTTCAGTGCTGGTAAGAAGCATGGAGCCAGCTCACAATAAATCTTCAGTGCACACATGCATTACTATGGCTTAGGTTGGGCTTAAGGCCCAGTAACAAAAGGCAGCTTGGCTTTATTTCCACAGCCAACACTAATATGGACTCTACAGATTAGTGTGCTGGGATATTAGCTGAATTCAGTTGGCACCTGATGCAATGTCATGCATGACTCACTTTTTAAACTTTGTGATATTTTAGCAGTTATTATTATGATTTTTAAATATATTTGTAGTTTTATTTTTTTTTCATGTGCTTTTATTTTTATATTTTTTGTTGATTATAGTTTGTCATTTTAGTATTTCAACTTCTGTTTATATTTTACTTTATTTCTGCTTTACTTAGATTTTTTTAAACATTAATAGTTTTAGTTAACAATAACTCATCCTGCACTGTTTGTACTATGGACATGAATGATGCCTCAAGTCATGAAGCACTGAACAAAATTTTACAACTGAATCAGACTTTATTTCAAGGCTCCAACAATGACCCAGAGCACCTTAGCAACAACAAAAATCTTAACATCGCTTGCAGTCACCCACAACACCTTGGCACAGTGATGCACCACCACTCAGAAAATGTACGAACTAGTTACCCATTGAACTCGTGTTCTAGACAAAAAAAAAAAAAAAAAACCCAAATGTAGTGTGGGAACTTGATTTTGTCCAAGCATTGATTTGGATCTTTCTTATTTGCTAACTGCTGCAATCTCAAGCAAGTTAAGGGATGCTTATGTTTATGAATAAATTTATAATAAACACTGCAATATTCTATAAACTTTAATGGATTTAGATTTTTTGCTAACTGTCTGAATATACAACCAATTGAGCGTGTGAAACCTTCCTTTCTTCATTTTTCACACAGAACATGGTTTCAGATTGTGAGAAAAGTGACAGATCCCAGAACATAATACTGGTGTGAACTGTAAACACGTGATGAGTCGTTACCATTCCTCTACAAATTTACACACAGTTTAGGTACACTGATGTGCCTTTGTCTGACATATTAAATGGAAACAAGTCAGACTTCACAGATGTTTGTGTGTTTACAGCCTGAAGCAACCAATGAGCGCAGACAACACCCATACAAATCTTTCATTCACACACACAAACAAGCACACAGTGACCAAAAAAAAAAAAAGAGCACATAAACCCATCAATATCAAATAATTAGCAAATAAGTCACTTCCAAACACTTAAGTAAAAATAGAATTTTCCATATGCCAAAACCACCAAACACTCAGATTCAAAAAGTTTCCACCTCTGTGGTTAAAATGAGAATTTTAAGACTCCAGCTGAATCACGAATGCAGGTTCTAGCATCATTTTGGTGTCGGGGAGGTCTGAATTATAGCTCAACAGTGAGGAAAACTCCTTTCATGAGTGAGTAGGATGTGGAAGCTTAAACCATCCCCACCGAGAAATTAGGGAGACGTATCGGTGGCATCTGTGGTCTAAAATAGATCCAAAAGTAGAGAAGGAAGTTGAAATGAGAAGTTAGGAACCAGAGGGGAGGGACACATCTGCATCCAGCATGGGCATCTGGTCCGTGGGATACACAAGCACCACATGTGGGCGATGGGAGTTTGAAGTGGAGCATGTTGGGTGTGCAGCTGCTTCACAGCAGAGGGAGCAGATACAGCGATACACACCCGATGAACACCCGTACGCATGGCCAACCACAGACGAATAGAAGCTGTCTGGGTTTGTACACAAAAAGTGTTAAAGGAAACTTCCTGTCTTTGTGACATTAAGATTTCTTAAAGCTCACGAAAGGATAACTGCAAACTGTTCTAAAAATACACTTCAGTACTGTGAAAATTTTACTGTTTTGTGTAAATATGTAAAAAATAAAGCAAAATTAAACATCTATTATTTTAAATGCTACAAGTGAATTTAGGCATTACAACATACAATTACACTGTCTCTAGACCAGACGTGAGCGGCTCAACAAAATACTATAGAATTCACTGGGCATCCTTTCACGAAACAAATGGAAGAAAGAAAATTGGGCGTATGGTTGTTTCAACGCAAAACTTGGAATTTATCAATATGGATGCAAGCGGTGGCTATTATCAAATCTCACTTCTGGTCTCTGCTCGTGTACGCAAGTTTTTGAGTTACCTGAACTTGTGCGCAGCATAGTAAATCTGGTGGAGAACTGTGGAATTACAACATTGTTCATTTTTATTTTCCTGACCATCAAACAAAGCTTATTAGTAGATCACTAACAAGTAAGATTAGAATGCCTTTTTTTATTTTATACAGGGCCTTAGCTTTATATGTGCAAACAGCAGTGTAAACAAGACCACGAGTCTTTGCCTACGGATGCAGTGTTTATGCAAGTGGTACACATTGAAAAAACGATTTTAGGCCAATGTAACGTTGCAATAAAATAAATCTAGTTACAATTCCTTGCGCTCAGAAAGTTTGGCGTAACTTGCCTGGAACGGCACAAAGTCGTTAGTCGTGTTATGAAATAGTGATTACGAGCTCTAAAAACTGCCTGGAACGCAGCATCAGAACTATAGCGACTGACTGGGATGAGGAAGAGGTGGCAAGAGCCAACATGTATGATGCCCCGCAGCCGTGTAATAAAGAACCTGCCAGACGTGAGAGGGCAAATGAGGAATTGCCAAGAACTGATGTCCGTCAAAGCTTATTAAATGCATGGTCCGAGGAGAATGAGTGGAGAGTTGGTGAAGTGTCCTGGTGAGTTGCTATCATTTAGCATTGCAGCAATGGGCACTGGAGCTAGTCTACGAGCAGCAGTGCACAATAACGACACATATTTTTTACTGTCATTGAATAGCACTGAGTGAAAAATCAACATTTCTTTATATCTAGTGGCAGTGATCATGAAATGGTAAAAAATGTTGCAAATGTAGCCACGTGTGTGTCGCTGTGTTTGGCAGGTGCTTGTGTGGGTGCTGTCCCATGGAAACTGCGTTGGAAAGCTTGTGCTGTAGGGAAGTGAGTGCGTTTGGGTCGCTGTTGGTCGATATCTCTCTAGCTATCTGTCGGTCTATCTATCTATATATCTAGTCTATCTATCTATATATATCTATGTATTTATCTATAATCTGCGCTATCTGAATACTCTCGTCTCTCTAGCCACTCTCAATGCTCTCAAGGCGGGCTTTGGCAAATTCTCTCCCCAACGTGACGTGATGCAATGCATTGTGGGGGAAAGGAGACCGCTGTAAGATATTACCTACTTTTCGTATTATATTCCGTTTTGTGATACCCAACAACATAAAATACAATGGATAACAGTTTAAATATTTATTACCAACAAGCAAATTGCACAAATTTGTTAAAAAATTAACCCTGCAATACGGCCTTTAATGCATTATTTATTTTTTCTTTATATCTTTATTTGATTTAATCCATCTGATCGCAAATGTGCCTTACGCACACACAAAAAACATTAGTTTCTACCACTGCCTGATATTTCAGCCATTCATCATCAAACTAAAATAGTCAACCAAACATAAGTTACACTTTATTTTAAAAGGTTTACTGTAAAATCAGCATGGAGCACCCTCAAGGAATTGAGTTTGACACCCCTGGTCTAATAGATTACCCCTAGATTCTAGGGCTGCACGATAAATCGCATGCAATATTTAATGCGCATCTTGTCATTTAAAGCCGGTTCTGTAATCAGCGGTAAATTTCCATCACCTGCACGCTTCACATGGAGCAGAATTAACTACACAGAGCCGTTGTTCACTGACAAGCTGCGCAAAATATGATCGTGGTTTTGCGCAGCTTGTCAGTGAACAACAGCTCTGTGTGGTTAATGCTGCTCCATGTGAAACCAGACAGGTGATGGAGATTTACTGCTGATTACAGAACCGACTTGGGCATATGATCCGCTCCATGCGATCACGTCTCTGAACCGGAGCGAAAGTCTGGATCAGATTGTGAGTGCTGCTGTTGTTCGAGTGACAAAACGTGACACCAGACCTCATTTGCCTCAGTTGAAGCAAATTTACACTGTCTGAATCCTTCCCTATTGCCTAAATTGTGCACTATGAGCCATTCGCTGTACAGGAAATACTACACTGTGAACAAGTGACCGATCTCAGTGCGGGGCCTCAGATTCTAGAGAGCATTTGATTGGTCAGAAGATTTGATGAGAAGATGACGAGGTGATGTGTATATAAAAAAAAAAAAAAAAAAAATCTCGTCTGACCGATACCCAATCCGGCAGTAAATGCCAGTAATGGAGCCGATACCAAGTACTGTATTGATGCTTCCCTACATACAGTATGAAAAAAATGGATACTCATTTTACGATTTGCTAAAGATTACTTTTAACAGTGTTATTAAGTTTTAACAGTGTCAGACAACACAAATATATTCTAAAATAAACACAGAAAATGCACATCATAGTTATTATAATAAAACTGGCAGTTCTAGTTCTTGATTATAATCAGCTGAGCAGTGTTCAAAGCTATTTTAACATATGTATACAGGTCTTGGAACACTTCAAACTTTATAAGTAACTACAAAGGATCCTAATGAACACATTACAAAAAAATTTCACCACTAATGAGAAACTGAACTGCACATGTGGTCAATCACATTATATACAATGAAAGAAAGCAGGTGACCTACACCTGGGCGGAAACAAGACCTTACCACATCACCACTTTCCCACCATATAATATTGAAAACTATTCAAATAAAATTAACGAGGTTGACGATAAAAGCTGCACAACGGACTGTACAGCATCATCATCACAATGATGAATTTAAGCTAAAGATGAAACCATAGATGGTGAAGAAGAGATATGGTGAGATGAATCAGATATCCAGGAGCCTGCACGCACACATGCACAAGAATCACCATATGCACTGAAGTGAAAAACAAAGCATCTTGCAGGGATAGTTCAACCAAAAAAAACTATTTCTGTCAGCATTCACTCACCCTCATACATTTCAAACCTGTATGACTTTTCTTCAGCAAAACACAAAGACATAACTTTTGAAGAATGTAGGTAAAAAAAACAATTTTGGTTAGCAGTGAAGAGAAAAAAAAAAAAGGATTTCTCAAAATATCTCCTTTTATGTTCCACAGAAGGAGTCAAAGTTTGAAACAACATAAGAGTAAGAACGTAATGACAGAATTTGAGTTTATAGATGAATTATGCCTTTAATTAACCTAAAGGCACGTGCGCACTGACAGAAGGTGGCCTAAAGTCACCCTTTAGACTTGCTGAAAAACAAAAATCAAAGCTTGAGAAAAAAAATTCAGCTAGGAACAACAGGCCTTTGAAGCAGCGAGAGAAACATCAAACGTTTCCTACATGCTGCTGTGAAATGTTTAAAACCAGAGTTTTTTCTAGGGCAAGGGACAACTGCCGACCCTACATAAACACTTTAGAAATGCAAGTGGGCGCCTTTTTTTTTTTGTAATGTGGTCCTTTGCAGGTCATGCAGCGATGAACATGGAATCCTATTGGGTTTTGTGCAAATCAAAGAATTTAAACAAACGCAAAATATTAAACCACTGTGCTACTTCTGGACCGATACAGTAAGCCGCATGCAACAAGTGTCTTTTATTGGCACTAGGTTACAAAGAGGATGTTGAGAAAGATGAAGAAATGAAAGATTAGACAAAGTTATCCGCTTCATGGTAAAAAAGTCTGTGGTCTGTGGCTAAACTTAAACAAACCTTGATGTCTGAGAAAGTGACGATCAATGAGTCAGAACTAGCCAATCAACTGTCAGAGTTTAAAAAAAAAATTCTAAAAGGTGAAAAACAGATTTAGTTCTACCATTTTAATTTACTAACATGCTCTATGAGGTTGGTTAATCTCCAGAGTACCGTATGGATCTCACACACACACACACACACTACCTCACCATGGTCATTCACTCAGCACTGAGCTAGCAGGCTAATTGGCTTTAGGCTTTCTTTGAGCAACAAAGGGCACATGGACTCTGACTTAAACCGCATTTATAAAGTCTCAGCTTGGTCTGTGTGTTTGCTTAATGGAGGATCAACAAAAAACAAGCGCCCAGCCTTACGCCAAACAACAAACAGACTGAGAGCAAAATTAGCATGGGGCATCCCAGAGGTCGCATGATTAAGTCAGCTAGAATACGACCACAGTTTCACCAGCCAGCTCTCAAAGATGTGTTTCGATTTAATTTGTGAGGTGAGGAAAAAGGAGGAGTGGGCATTAACACACACACCCACCCCTCCATCTGGTACCGATTACACCACAAAGGAAGAGACCTCTGCAATGCCCCACCCTCCCGTGCGCACACAGGAACACATGTATGCACAGTGAGGCAAAACGGAATGTCCTTTAGTACTAAATTGTTCCACAATAGCAGTTTAGATCTCAGGCATCTCATGTAGTGGCTGAAAGTAACTTATCAATAGACAATTTATATTGAACACTTCACAGACTGACTCACAAAAAAATCCTCCAAAGAAAATAAAATATAATGCAATTGTGAATGCAAATCTGTATTAACAATAGCTAGTATTTAATAAGTCAAAACTGTTGATCTTACCATAACACAACAACAGCTTGGAATCACATGATGATCACACAAAACTGTCAAAAGATGCAAAATGATGACTCTGTTAAGGTCTCCTACTAGAAGACATCAAATCGGGGTCAGGTGAACTCAAAACAACCTATTCCACAGTGCTTCCTTAAAGGGATAGTTCACTCAAAAATGAAAATGTCTAACTGGTTTGATCTTTTCTTTTCTTCTACTCAGGGAACACAAAAGAAGATTAATCTGAAGGGAACCTAATATTACTGAAGCTGATTCCAATTTACTGACAATTTTATATATATATAATTTCTCAAAATATCTTTTACATTTCAAAGAAAAACGTCAGTCATGCAGTTTTGGGACAAAATGAGGCTGAATAAAAAAAAAATTATTTTGCATGGACCATCACTTTAAGACTGAACAACGAGTCAACTACTATTCTATCCCTTTTCCTATGTAAACGTGCTTGACAGATGTTTTTGACCACTGTGCTTGCACTTTTTGCAGTTACTTGCACATAACACTGCATTCAAAAAAAATGTGGCATTCGGCTCAAGGTAAAACTACTTTAAAAAAATATATATATTTCCCCATGCTACTACTCACATCTTGTGTTTTTTAATGTAAAAACAGGCCAGTCACACATTGTGTTTTTGTATTTAAAAACATTAGGGATGGCAGTGGGATGAAAAAAACGCATAGTCTAGAGATGTGATTTTAAAAGTCAACCTTTTTCCTTGATCACTGCATTTTTATTCACAGTGTCATGCGTGAGGCACTGTGAAAGACAAGACGTGAACGCAGTCAAACATGTTTGTATGTTTACATAGAAAAACAATGGAACAGTGGCATAATGAACTGCAAACACATTCTGTGCTTACGACCCATAAATATGCATTCTTTACACACTTTAAACTTATGATATACTACAAACAAAGATAGGAAGCAATATAAAACTGAAGATAACCATCTAGGAACGAGAAACAGTTACAAACAACACTCAAGCTGAACATGTAACAGTGAAATGGCTTGTTTTCTTAAATGAGTGAGGAACAGACGGATGGAGAGAAGACAGGAGAGAGGAGGGGACGGGCCGAGCTTCAATTTCAGGGGCTTTTTAAATTATTCAATGACATGAGCACTGAAACCTAAGAGAAACAAACAGACTGGACGGTGACAATGAACTAACCATGCAGACACATACAGATATGTAAAAAAACACCACAGAGGAACACACACGATATTGTGTCTCCATGCACTTGGGGCAATGTGTGCGTGTCTGAAACTAAGGCTAGCCGTCCAAACACACATCTAAAGAACCACTTGCTTCCCAGGAGAGCACAATGCTATCTTCCCAGAAACTGTCAAATGATCCCAATGGTCCAGTAAGGTGGGGGATGCTCTTGGCTGTCTAAACAGGAAACAAGTCATTTTTCAGAGCAGTCATTTGCTAACACTAATAAAAAGTGTTTAAACAACAATCAGGTGGTTTTTAGATTTATTTTTGAGCAGTTCGAAAGGATCCCTTTTAATGACGCAAACACCAGTCACTCTTTATGCCAGAGCTCATCCTTCTGCCCATTTCAGCTTTGACTGGCAGAGGCTGACCTCTCGGTCTCCATGACAATAACTCATTTACAGCCCACAGTGATCAGCTCTGGCTCTCCCCAAAGGAAGCTGAGGGGAAGAGTGGCCTGAGATGGGGGTTGGTGTGTCCTTCAGGTCACATGGCCAGTCTCGTCTTTCACACACCGCCCAGAATTTAGCTGCTCGGAGTAAAAAGCATGCAGAAAGTCAGACTCAGCAGGACAGATTATCAGAATCAGGTTTTATTTGGTACATTAGATGCTGAAATTTAAATAGAGTTCAACAGATACACAGGAGCAGAGATGAAATAAATCAAGATACATACACGATCCGATCAGGTGTGAAGACTACGGTCACACAGACTACCATTGAAAAGTTTGGGGTCTGCAAGGTTTTTTTTTTTTTTTTTAAGAAGGATGCATTTATTTGATCCAAAATTCAGTAAAAATGTAAATATTGTGAAATATTGCATGTGTTGGCAAGGTTGCATTTTCAGACATCATTACTCCAGTCTTCTGTCACATTATTTTTTTGCTAACATTAAAAAGCCTTTACTGTCAACTCCACCTCCTAGTTTACTGTAAAGACAACTCTAGCCTAGGCATTTAAAATATAATATACATAATTTCTTTAGTTTTCAGCTGTTGCAACTACAAACAAACTCACAGGGTTGAAGTAGTCTGTCAGCACAGCCAAGCATGTGAGAAAAAGAGAGAGTTCTTCCTGCTTCCTTTTCCTCTGAGGTGCCCACTGTCTGACCTAGTTTCCACAATACGTCATCCTTAAAAATTTTATTGTGTAGAGCAGGGATAGGCAACTCCGGTCCTGGAGGGCCACTATCCTGCAGAGTTTAGCTTCAGCCCTCATAAAAACTCACCTGCCTGTATCTATCTAGTAATCCCGAAAACACTGATTGCCTTGTTCAGGTGTGTTTAATTAGGGTTGGAGCTAAACTCTGCAGGATAGTGGCCCTCCAGGACCTGAGTTGTCTATCCCTGGTGTAGAGACTCAACAAAGTGGCCACAAGACAGTAGTGGTTAAAGAATATAATAGTTGTATGTATGTTCACTAGCACAAAACTGTTCCAAAAGTTTGGGTTCTGTATGATTTTTTTATGCTCACGAGGGGTGGCGTTTTCTTTTTAGTTTAGTTGCATTTTAAGTGTCTTAAAAAGTGTTTTACTGTCACTTTTAATACATTTATAATGGGTCCATGTTGAATAAAAGTATTGATTTCTTTCAAAGAAAAAATCTTACTGACCTGGACAGCGTACATCTTTACTTTTGTGAGAAATAAAAAATCTGATCAAACACATGACAGTTGCATAGATATAGATGATTCTGTACTGTAGACTTGGGTCAATAACTCAATTTTAATTAAATAGACACAATCAGCAGTTAATATGGTTAAAGGTCTCCGGGGGCGCTATTTAAAGAGATATGGCACAATTTCCAAAAAAGCACCGTGCTTATTCATCAAATGAATATACATCACTGGAACATATAAAATGCGGTGATCGGTCAAAAGTGGGCGACTTGTTTTATCAACCTACAAAGACTTGTGAAACCCGCAAAAAGTGTTTCTCATGATTGAAAAAGACTGGTGACAAGCAGTAAATTAGATTCACTGCACTAGGATTTAACTATGCTATGTTGAATTGCCTTACAAGATCTATTCTCAAACATGTATGCTTAATAAATGGAAAATTCATCATAAAAACAGCTAACTTTGAGAGAAGATCAAAGTTGAGCAAAGCAAAACAGCAAATAAAAAGCTAAACTGAACATTGCGATCTTTATCAGAGAATGAAAACATGGCTCCAATGAGCTTTGAGATCAATTCAGGGACAGAGACAGCCAATTTCACCATCATAGCACTGATCCAGGAACAGTTTTTCACAGTTAATGCCACTGGATAAGATGCACAGACTAAAAACTAATCCTAGACCTGCAGTCTAAGTCACTGAAAGTGATACAGACTGAGATCATTTTACACTAGAGCAGAGTCAGTGCAGCTACCATGCTTGAGGGAATACATGTAATACACGTTACATAAGGTGATGTGTACACAAAGACAAACAACATACACAAATCACCAATACAGCAAAAAAAAAAAGGCACAAAGTGTTAAGCGGTGGTAACCTTTGCCCTCGTTAAAGGAAAGCAGTGAAACAACTAAAGGAAATGACTCCCTGGTAATTTATCAAGAGAACAATATTCTCTCTTACCAGTAACTTTATTCCACAAAAAAGTAACTGTATAGGTAGAAAACAACACCACTGAATTGTCAGCATTCAGAAAGTTCAGTTTATAACTGCAAAAACATCCTCTGCATCAATGTTCTCCTACTAAGATACCCATTGTGAAGTACACAAATCTAAATTCACTCAACGAGTTTAAACCACACACAAACCCGAGAAAATAACTTTGGTTATTGATCTCAAACTTATTTTAATTTAAATTTTACTGTAAACAAAAAATAACAACTTAATTTTAAACAAAAACAAATATACATTTCAGATGAATGTTTATGTAAAATGTAAGTAATTTTAGACAATTCATAAAAATCACTATTTTTGCTTTGCAATGTAAGCCTCATAAAGTATTTAAATAGATTAAAATCACGTTTTTACAGGCCATGCCTAAAATGCAGCAATCAATTTTGTACAGTCTCTCTATCCAATAAATACTACAAATTAAGTAGTCTTCCAAGCTTTAAAATTATTTATTAGACAGCTGGAAATTTCCCATTTTTAGCAGTATGCATGCATGTGATAGCAGAAACAATGGAGTGACAGTAAATGTTGTATTAACGCATGTTAATCCATTGATTGTTCTAATAAATAATTCAGATGTAGCAGCACTGGCTGGTACCAAAAACGGGGGGATGTGATTGACATCCTGACGTCAGCACGGGAACGGGACAAAGGCCACATTGGGTCGGACCAGATGCTCGGTCTGCCTATGCAAATGACTCCGAGCGTTTAAATACATCAGCAAAGAACAATGACACGTCTGTAACGAGCCCATAAAAGCCAATGCAAATTCTGCCCATAAAGTATATGGAGTGCACTGCTTTCTCAATTAGTATGACTCTCCATTGTCTTCGCAAACACATGAAAACGAAGGCTTGTTGTCAATAACTAGACTTGACGTATGATAGCTAGGTTATTGCAAAAAAGCAAACAAAACAAAAAAAACCTATTAGTACGTGATAGAAATACATAGAGAAATATAAATGGCACTTATTTGCACTGCTAAACAATAAATGTTCTTCTGTTACAGACATTTAATTCGCTTTTAGATAAGCAGAACAACCCCATGACAGTTTATCTGATAACATTAGACTCAAACAATATTTTAAAAAAGGCATAAAAAGATGAGTACTGATACAAAACCACGAAACCAACTTAAAATTATTCTTAGAATTAAAGTGAAAATGATAGCTAGAAGATAGCCTACATACAAAATATAACAAAGATACAAGACTGTGATAACAAGCCAGACTCATGTTATTTTATAAAACACAAGCCCTGTTGTTTATTTTTCTAGTAAATATGAGGTACTCACGGCGGTGCTGGTGTGTTTTCCGAGGCACGAACAAAGAGCTGCTCCGTTAGCACGGGTGTAGCTACAACTGCTGTTTGACTGAATAAATTGTCAAAGAAAATAAAACAAACCAGAATATAACAGAGAGAGAGAATTAAGGATGAGGAGCCACGCGAGGCTAACTTGCTAACAAAGGCAGGTGTTGAGAGTTATCCTCAAAATTCAAACAAAAATAATATTTTGCCCGTTAAATGCAACGTGATCTCAGTCAGTCTCGGAAGAAACACAGAGGGTCGGAACAAACAATAATGCTTGTAAAATGGTGTTGTAAGCCGGCTGCTTCTAGAGAGACTGTAAACGGACGGTGGTGGTGTTTTGTATTTTAGTGGCTATGAGCAGAGAAAAACCTGCCGCGTCACTGATCGGGTGAAGAGCATTCTGGGTAATGTAGTTCTAATCTCAGAAGGAGTCAGAATTTGCAAATGTTACTGGGTTAGGTTATACAGTCTATGGGTCACAAACGTGTCTTTGCAGCAAATCTCATATTTGAGCTGCAGGCACGCCCACAGAAAACAATAACTACATTTATTGCCATATTCAATAGATGTCTGTACAACAGTTCAAAGGAGTAAGGCCCTTATAGATATTATTCATTAAACACTACCAGTAGGCTATTCATCTCTCTGTCAACAGCCTACATAAAGAGGATAATGGATTTTTTTAGGAAAACAATTGTGTTGTGTGTCATTGTTAGTCATAAATGCAGACTAGTGTATTTTTATTAGGCTACCTAATTTCTAATTTATTATGTATTTGTATGCTGCATTATTATTATTTATTTAATTTTTTATTATTGTCATATTTATTTATTCATTAATTTTTTATTTGTATGACTGTTGGAGTAACCCATCTGAAATCTGAATTGAGTGCTGCTTGCCTTTGATTAACTTGGCATTAAAGGTATTTGTGTGGTTTCCTGTTTTCTGACACAACACTGCCTTATTTTGGCATGTACTATTGGAAAGTCAAATTAAACATGACTCCGCAATCAAGACTGTAATGCCTGTATAACGAGAACAAGTTTAGGCTATTTTTTATGAGTAATACTGAAGAATGTTATGGTATTGTTCTTTTAGGGGTTATGAATGCATGATGATGCCTCATCACTGAAGAATGTTATGGTGTTGTTCTTTTAGGGGTTATGAATGCATGATGATGCCTCATCATTAACCATCCTGATTAAGATTAATGTCAGGCCCAGTCAAGTTTACTGTCTTTGCAAGAGTAAAAAAAAAAAAAAAACAGAAAAGAGGTCATGTGGACAAAATAAACACTATATGGAAGTTAACATCTCAAAACTGTCCCAGATGATAGAGGTATCCAGAGACATCAGTAGATCTGATTATTTTGAGTGCAATGACGCTACACAGCCACAGACCGTTTCATATAGACAGTGCTGCAAAAGGAAATCATATAAATTATGTGATTACACTAGGAAAAAATAGATGCTCAGATTCTTCCTTGTTATTCAGAGTGTACTAAAAATGCTCTCTCTTTCAAAAAACATGTAGTTCTTGTGCATGTTTCCAGGAGATAGATGTCACTTCCATTACCTGCTTACATAAACCTAAAGGCAATCAGATCATCTCTCTTCCACCCACTCTTTTATGATATGGGACTTTCCTTGCACTTAAAAGAAAAAAAAACATTATGACTAGTCCTGGTCTAGATAACATGTTTAGAAAGATTATTTAACCGTGCCATGTAACTGAACACAGTGTTTGGGAAAGGGTTCCCAGTTTTTGAGCTGTTCAGACATGATCTGGTAATATCATTCAGCTCTAGCCCAAGCCTGCTCATAGCTCATAGCAATGTTGTGAAAACAGTGTAATGTTGGCACAAGTTATGTATTGAAATACTTATAATTTCATCACACACCAAAAACAATATAACTCACATTTCCCATCCATTTGTAGAAACTTAACTTGGAGATAAGCATGGCTAGTGGTTAGTCAGTGCACACAGATATGTGCATGCACACATATCATGAGCTGTGGTGTAGATTAATATCTGCTTAAAGTTGTTGTCTGTGTTTATGTTATCGTGGCAACGACACTGACACCTCATACTAGGGTTATAACGATGTTTTCTCGATGCATCAATTACAAACCCTGATGAAGCATATGCATCGAACTTGAAACATGGATTTTAAATGATTATTGACAAAATGTTCATTTTAGAGTGGAGTATCCCTTTAACACAAATGTATTTTTTGTTTAGTGCAAGAGCTCCTCGCTTGTGTTCTCTCCTCTGCGTTGTATCTCGCATTTTTACACGTAAAACCAATTCTAAAATGCAACTGTCAATTTTTTATATATTTTTTAATCTCTACGGTTTTCGTTTTTACCATTCAACTGCCCTGCATCTAGCATTTTTAAACACAAAGAAGTTCCATGTGAACTGCCCCTTTAAATGCTTTTTCTACAGCACCATACTAATCATTTATTTGATGCCATATGCTTTGTGCATGCCTATTCAGTCTCTATAAATCTCGAAACATAAAGATAGTCATATGATAGTCGCCATTATACATTTTAAATGACACCAAAGGCCGTTGTTTTATCTGAAAGGTGATTTGAGTGCCAATTTTAAGTGTTGCGCTAAGATTCATAACATAAGAGGTATGTTAAGAAGTGAGCTGAGGAGAAAGATTGCCTGTGTGACAGCCTCATGTGATAAAATCACAACACCGGGGCTTAACCATATATTACATATAGCCTACTAGCTTGCTCCAGTTTGGGGGCTGGTGTTCAGATTGTTGTCCCAGCTGTTATGGTGACTGTAACTATGTATGTATATATTTTCTGAATGTTTAGAATGTGGAGAAACAAATCTGAAGAATCATGTGGACAGGAGTCAAGATACTATTTAATGTTCAAGATCACCTGCATTGAGCTGTATTTCAAAATGGCAGCATAAAAGTACTTGAAATCAACATAAAGTGCAAATAAATATCTAGCTCTCATTCATATATATTTAACAGAATAATGATGAGCTGCAGTAGATTCTACCTCAGAAGTAATTTCTTCAGTGAGTTATTTTTTTTATTTAATTTTTTCTAATTCCAAACCTGCCCTAACACAGCCGTGATACACTGGCAAAAATCAATTTATAGACATTGATTTCACTGGGTGAATTGCTGGTGATGTCATCTAGTCACTTAGATACTGTATCTGTATGCGTTTTTTTCTTCTTGATATTACTACTCCACCCCTGTATTTCTATAAAAAGTTGAATCGATTTCTAATTAAAATTATAAAGTGATTTTGTTGTGATTGAAGTGGTGTTAATTAAACAAGAATATTGGATAACTCTATGATTTCTGTGGTTTTGTGAACTTTTCTCAAACTTAAAAGCCAGAGAAGAACACTTTTCTTAGAAATAAAATTCAGAATAATCCATTTTTTTTTTATCAGCTGACTTCCAGTAATGGATTGCCTATATTTTTCGAGCAACTATAAACCCTAATCATGTAACTTGGGTGTGGTGTTTGATTTCCTAATAAATGTGTCCTTATACTGGAGGATGGGCATTTTTCCAGTCGTTCCTAACTGAAGAATACATTGTAAAGTTTTAGCTTATTCTTAGAACTATCTTCGGTTCCTGACAGTGGAATGAGACAATTCAGTACAAATGAGCAATTTGACAGCATCATTTACTTAACATAATTTACATTAAATTAACAATCCTAATTTGTTATCAAAACAGGTAACACTATCTTCCGAACCTGTTGCATAAGAGATGGAAGTTGACATTGACAAACGGTGATGTTCAACACTTCGGACAACTACGCTAAGATTACATCAGCCTCATGGATAGTAAACTGACGTGATGTATCTGACTGCCTGACCTTTCTTTCAAAGCCTGCAATATTCACATCAGTGGATATCAGATAAGATTAATAACAGCAGTTTCTCAGATTCAATAAGCTTCTTTGTTTTTATGTGTGTTCCAGCATGTTGGATATAGCTGACCTTGAGAAACTTGAGAAGCTAGTAGAGATTTGAAATTCAGATATTGAAATGTGATAATGGTCTGGTAATGAATAAGGATAGTGAAGAAATTTACAAGAGCACAAAGAGCAGGTGTTGGATTTTGACAAGTGAAGTGAAGTGACATAAAGTCCAAGTATGGTAACCCATACTCAGAATTAGTGCTCTGGATTTAACCCATCCAAAGTGCACACACACAGCAGTGAACACACACACACCGTGAACACACACCCGGAGCAGTGGGCAGCCATTTATGCTGCGGTACCAGGGAAGCAGTTGGGGGTTGTTGAATAAATACAAAAACAGTCAATATACAAATATGAAGAGCTTATTAAAAATGTTTATTGTTGAAAAAAAAGATGTCATTAATTCCATAAAGATCATTTTACACCAAGAGTATGTCAATGTGCACAATTATGAGGGCTTTATATGCAGCATTTCAAGAGGTAGCAAATAATGGTCCTGTGTGTGTGTAAAGGTCACAGGATGACTTTTCAAAATGGCACAGTACTTAACAAACCTTTGCAAAACATTTGTCTCTAAGCCTCAACTGGAGCCAGACACAAAAAATCTAGAACCAACAAAGCTCTAGTCCTAAAATCAACTGTCAGCCTATGTTCTATCAAAACATGCCATGAAATTCCAGTGTGGAGGTCATTATTACTACAATGAAAAGCCTGTTTCATAATTCTTAAATAAATTCTTAAATATTTAAATTCAGCATTTTTCTGTTGAATTTTTCATTTACATGGAAAAAAAAAATAGTTTTTATGTTTGTGACTTTGTGAAACATTCAAACTGTTCAAAGTACAGATATTGGATATAATGTCATCCAAATGTAAATGTAGTTTTAAACAAACTATTTCTTAGTAACATGTGAAGTCTTTCGACTGAGTTAAGCAGGGCCTAGATATGTTCAGTCTGACAGTGGTGTAGAGAATTCAGAGAATTTAAACCTGAACCTGGAACTGGTCAATGAAGGTAAAGGTAGAAATCAAGTATCCTAATATTGAACTTCAAGATTCAAAGAGAAGAAAATATGAACAGATGATCAATTTGTTGACATTTAAGAAGGACAGTGAAACACACATACAATTTATAACCCAAACCAATAAGCAATTCCTAGTATCTATTTAAAATATTCTTTATGCATTCTGTTCATCAAATATTGCATGCTAAAATATTCATCAAACTATTTTCACTAGTACAAGTAACTCAGCATATGGCTTGCATTGTAATGCAGTTTGTGCTGCCGTCTCTCAAATAGAATATATATTAAAAGACAGGACTATACTTGTCTTTTCAGTTCAACTTGCAGGTTTAGTTTGTGCTCAAATGTAAACATTGCAGTCTTTCCTTCATTTTCTTTATGGCACTTGATGGATTATTAACACACAGACTGCTCATTTAAAAACATTTATCATAAAAAAAGAACAAGCAGCAGTTTGGAAAACAAAACTATCATAGGCAAGGGTGAACTGTGCCCAGTGAAGAATCCTTGCTAAGCAGTGCTCTTTCTGTTCAGGATGAGGGAGTACAATGATGGGCAACATTGTAGGTTTCCCTAAAGCAATTTAAGTGTCTGGTTGTACACAGTCTAAGGTTTACTGGCACAGACAAGGCATATGGAACATGCACTAAAAAACCTAGTCAGTGAATTTGAATTCAGGATGCATTACATAAACCACAGGGAGAAAGAGGGTATGGAAAGTTCCAACAGTTGCCTTCAACACTTGCTTTCTTCTTCGTTGATGGATTTTTTTAAATAATTAAAGCCCATGTGAAGTGTTGTAATTGAAGTGTTATGTCACATTGTCAGTAAACTGTTCGTTGAATAGGTCTCTTAGCTGGTTGAGGGATGCCCTGAGTTTCACGCTGATGGTCCTTGGGAGGCCAGGAGAGAGAGGCTCAGATTGGCAAATCCAAGTGTCAGTCATCTTTTGGTTTCACTGAACACCACTATACCCAATCTGAAGCACCTTTCCTTGGCAGAGCCTCTCACATTCTCAGCTTAAGAATGACTGTTGCCAGTATAAGGAAGAATGTGTTCCAGCCAAGAGTGACTGCAAATCCTCGCCAGACCATCATACGCGACAGATCCCAACCTGAATGTGAAATAAGAGAATCGTAAGAGGCTCAGAAACAGAACATGAAGACAGAAAACAAATCAATGTATATTTAAGGAAACCTTTCAATGTCAAACACTTAAATTTGTGAAAGCCTCAAGAACCATCTGATTGAATCGATTCAATAGAATGAATCAGACTTTTCAACAATACATACACATGATAGAGGGGAGCATTTAGGACAGCTGTTAAGTTAACCTACTAACTTTATGGAGATAGAAAAAAATTGAGGAAGACAATAATTACTCTGTACAGCATGTAAAGACTCCTCCCAGAGCAGTGTTAATATTATTCAAAAACTATTATAGTATTTATTCATGTTTTAAATTTGCTTTTATTTTTATATTTTCAGTTATCATTACATTTTATAGTTTCTAGGTTACATATGTTGTCAAATTTATGTAACCTTTTTTTTCCAGTTTTAGCAATTTCAATACTTCCATTTTAACTTAGGATACTTTATTTCACTTAGTTGTCAAGGCAACAGTTCATTTATATTTTGCAAGTTCAAGTCATCAAACGTTTCTATTTTATTTCAGCTTTATGTCAATTAACACATTTTTTTAAATAGGTTTAGTGAACAATTATGTCGCCACAGAGCAATGTCATTGTGGTGTCATAATCAAAAATCAATGGGCTCAGGTAGATTAATGAAGGGGAAAACCAGGTTTGTGTACAGTCTGTACATTTCCAGTCGCATGACCAGTCTCAGCTCTGATCTAGCCTGTACAGTATCAGCAGTAGAGATGTGTGGATGAGCTAAAACGTCACTCGAATCCGCTGCTTCAAATAAATTATCCACCCGCGACCTATATTTTTCTCTGATTTAGATAACCAACCTGGACCGCAGCCGATCGTCACATTACAATGATTCTAATTAGACTAATTCTTAGTTTTGCATGATGATATGATGAACGGATGGTTTATTTTTAACAGCAGATTCAGTGACGTGAGAGCTGATCTGTGCATCACAACATACATCTGCAGCGTGTTACACTCCACTCTAGCCAGTGCTTGCGTTTAGCGTTAGCTGCACGTTTCAGAACTTCAAGAAGTAAAATTATTATTTTTTTTTTTAAACAATGCATTTAAAACACGTCTATAATTTAGAGAATATTTGCATCACTAATGATTTATCTCATCCACCCGCGACCCACACATAATTAATTAGAATGTATTTTTTCAACCCACCCGACCTGCGGATTACCTACAGGGTACGCAGATATAACCGCCATCTGCGTATCACTAATCAGCAGTCAATTAACTATATGTCAATTAACTCTAAAAAATATGTTTGAACTGGAACTTTGTGTGTCGTCATCGGAGTCTCTCACTGTCTGACTAATCGTTCCCGTTCATGAGCAATGCTGGCAGCAGGTAAACAACACTGAAGCTGTGTGTTTAATTTAGGAATGGAGGCAGACGCTCCTCCTGCTCCTTGAATAATTGAGAGAGAAGGGAGTCAGGTGTCGTGAAATCTGCTGAAACTCAAGACGTTTGTATCAGAGGGAAAATGTTAGCTGAGTGGGATTTCAGAAAGAATTGTTGTGCGTGTGTCTGCTGAACACATCACACAAGAGATGTGACATATCTGAGGTGTGCGGGTAAGGCAGTCTGTTTGAAATGTGTGATGTGATGATAGAGACATGCTTCAGACACTCCTGTGAGAAGACTCACCCGTACTAAGCATATATATATATATACATATAAGCATATATGTATTTAATATTTATATATATTTATATAAATATTAAATACATATATATTAAATAAAAAAATTGCTGACAAACTTTTGTTAAATGTTATTATAAATAACTTATAATTAAAATTATACATTTATTGTTGTCTTACCAAATAAAAAAAATTATAATTTAGTTAAAATAAATAGATATTTCTAATAAATTGACATATTGACATATTTATTATAATAATACAGTATAAATAATAGATTTATATCATAAGTGTATTGGTACGGGTGCTATATCAAATGTGTGTATGTGCGTGCATGAGTGCATATACTCTACCTCTGTACATGATACAGCGCAGGGCTTCAGATGCGTAGGTCTGGGGCAGGAATAGACTCAAATAACGCAGAGGATACGGGATACACTCAACCGGCCAGATAACACCTGCAGGAGGTAGATGACTCATTTCATTAATGTAAAACTTTAATCTGTAGAATCATCTACGTATGAATATTTTTAGTAGTTACTAATGTGTTTGTGTTATTTCAGCAGGCCATAAATGAGAAATTAGATGGTGCGTTTTCATGTGAATTATGACCGGTAAGTGGGGTCAAGTCCTCACTAAAGAGAATTTCCTTCCATTTCTTTAAAATAATAATCTAAATTTCCTTTCCATTTTTATCTCATCCATCAATCATCATTCACTTTGTTTATTCCACTCCACTATCAATCCACAATTTTACTCACTGTGGAATCACATCCATTAACCACTGGACACACCCAGATAGTATGGCCCTAATATAGCTCTTATTATATTTTCTGGACTGCACCATTTTGGGGTGGAGGGAGAAATGACATACATGGCTGCATCAATACAAAAACGTGAGGGTTAAGGGTAACCGAAATATAAATAATAGTAAGTAAAATAAGCCACAGCGTAACTTTATCCTATCTAATTTATTTTTGAACATCTGTGAGATCAAACAGTGTACCGCTAATGATGAGGTTGGGGTAGAAGATTCCAAGGGCTGCCTGATTGGCCGACTGTTCGTCATCGATAGCAGAGGAAATGACCAGTCCAAAGGAGATTCCCGTCACTCCCTGCAGCACAATCAGTGAGATCACCAAAGCCAGAGATCCTTCATTAGGAATCTGTAATAGAGAAAGAGACATGGAAAATGTGGTGATAATGATAAAAAATATTATGAAAGAGCTGTATTCTACTTCACAGCATCCATATGAATCACACAGGGTATGATGACACTTTCAGATATAAAATAATGTGTAAATATAAAATATAAGCGATCATTTTATGTGCATATATTATATTTTTTTCATCATAGAGTTAATTTACTACTGTATAACTGAATAAAATATGTGAGAAAAAAAGTACTCAAGAAGTATAGAATGACTACTGGGTAATTTTCCCTTTCCACTTCCTGTGAAGTGCTATTTTAGTCCCTGTGCTGTTCTTCAGCTCGCACCCCTGATATAAACTGTCAAATATACAATTTTAACATTATGTTGCAAAAACAATACTTATGTGCAATATTTAACAATAGGTTGTTTTTAAACAGTGATTCAAATCTATAGTGTCATAAGCGAGTGTGAAAAGTATTTTGTGTGAAGCTCACAGCTCATTGGCTGATTACACAGAACATGTAAGTCAGTGTCGCATCTTTACTGCTAGAGTTACACATTGGAAATAGAATAGCTTATCTACAGCTGGGTCTGTTACCAAAGCAATCCCTTTGTTGCCACGGTGGTCAAGTACAAACCACTAGACACAAAGCAAGGAATTATTTATGTATAAATGAACTTACATGGCTCAGTCCCAGAGCTGTTTCTAACATTCACAGAGCACAGTACATTTCACAGACCTTAATTCCCCCCTACAACTGCCTGCTCAGTCTTGATAAACTTAAAGGGATAGTTTACCCAAAAATGAGACGCAAGACCTTTGTCATCAGAAACACAAATTAAGATATTTTTTATGAAATCTGAGAGCTTTCTGACCCTCCATTTGACAGCAACACAACTACCACACTGAAAGCCCAGAAACGTAGTAAGGACATTGTTAAAATCCTCCATGTGACATCAATGGTTCAACCTTAAAGGGTTAGTTCACCCAAAAATGAAAATTATGTCATTAATAACTCACCCTAATGTTGTTCCAAACCAGTAAGACCTCCATTTATCTTCGGAACACAGTTTAAGATATTTTAGATTTAGTCCGAGAGCTTTCTGTCCCTCCATTGAAGCTGTGTGTACGGTCGGTCTACTGTCCATGTCCAGAAAGGTAAGAAAAACATCATCAAAGTAGTCCATGTGACATCAGAGGGTCAGTTAGAATTTGTTGAAGCATCAAAAATACATTTTGGTCAAAAAAAAAAAAAAATTATGACTTTATTCAGCATTCAGTCTGTTGTGAGCGCGTTCACAACACTGCAGTGATGCTGCTGACGTATAAAGCTGCTCACGTGTTATCTTTGTTATTGGGCGCGCCAGAAAACTTGTCAGCAGCGTCATACGCCAGCAATGTCGTGAACGCACTCACAACAGACCCGGAAGAAAAGACAATGCTGAATAAAGTCATACATTTTTGGACCAAAATGTATTTTCTAAATGATCCACTGATGTCACATGGACTACTTTGATGATGCTTTTATTACCTTTCTGGACATGGACAGTATACCGTACATACATTTTCAATGGAGGGGCAGAAAGCTCTCGGACTAAATTTAAAATATCTTAAACTGTGTTCCAAAGATGAATGAAGGTCTTCCGTGTTTGGAACGACATGAAGGTGAGTCATTAATGACATAATTTTCATTTTTGGGTGAATTAACCCTTTAATTTTATGAAGCTACAGGAATACTTTTTATGTTCAAAGAAAACAAAAAATAACTTTATTCAGAAGAGTACCATTACACGTGTATGAATTCCTGTGCTTGTAAACAAGGCTGGCTCCTGTTTCAACAGCATCACATGCATCCGCTGTGGTACTATGTTGTCCTTACGACATTTGGGCCTTGAATGTGTCAGGTGTGTTGCTGTCTATGGAGGGTCAGAAAGCTCTCGGATTTCATCAAAAATATCTTAATTTGTGTTCCAAAGATGAACGGAGGTCTTACAGGTTTGGAACGACATGAGGGCAAGTTATTAATCTCAAACCATTTTTTATATCCATTCCCTTTACGGGATACTTCACCCAAAAATGAAAAAAGTCTGTCATCATTTACTCACTCTTAAGTTGTTCCAAACCTGTATGAATTTCTTTCTTCAGTATTCTAATTGTAATATTACTTTTCTTAGTACTTTTTTCCCTTTATTTTTTATTAAATAAATACAGCCTCCGGAGACATCTTTCAAAAACATGAATAATGAAAATCTTATGAACCTAAACTTTTGAATGCCAATGTATAAACATATGTAGCTGAGACTTTTAATTTTTTTTCACAAATTTTCAATTATATGTTAATAAAAGAAGAAAAACAGATTCTGGTTAAATATCCTTCCAAAACCTAAGATGAGAGGATCTGATTGGTTCGAAAATTTGGCTTTAGATTGCTTCTGGTCTTGTGTAAATATTGTGTACAGTCCTGCACTACACTACAAACTTCACAGTGGACTAATACGTTTTCGTTTTCTCTGCGTTTTGGCCCCTCGTCCACACTGAGACAGCGTTTTTGTCAAGCAAAACCAAGCGTTTTGAAAATGCTGTCTGAAGTGGATATATTTAAAAATATTGTTTTTGAGTTGTAGTGTGGACTGTGAAAACAGAGGCTTATGAAAATGATGACGCAAATTTAGTAATGTGACACATATTGTACCAATAGATATCAATGTTTATACCAGTATTGTGTCTGTTATAAGCTATTCACTTTCACACTATTGCTACAGATGTGTTACTTTGTACACTAATCACAGTCCTGCATCAATGACTCGATGCTAATTACTCGCGATTACTGTTTGTGGCAAAACATGAAGGCAGTTGCATTTTAGATCAGACATACAATCGTGAGTGAACGCGACCTGGACTCGTCAGTGAATGGTGAAATATTTTCCTAAATGAATTTATCCTACCAGAATAATCGTATCATTTCTGTTCCCTCTGCATCATGTAGTAAACGGAATTTAACTTTTTCTGGCGTTTCAGTGTGGATGAGAAACTAATGGAAAATGCTTGAAAACACTAGTTTGGATGGAAACATATATGTAAAGTATTAATGAGAGACAGACACACAACTGAAAAACACACAGCTCTTTCTCTCTCTCACTCTCTCACACACACACACACACACACACACACACACACACACACACACACACACACACACACACACACACACACACACACACACACACACACACACACACACACACACACACACACACACACACACACACACACACACACACACACACACACACACTCACTTTGAAGACCAGCAGGATGAAAATCAGCAGAAGGATGATCTGAACACTGATAACAAACAGCTGTGAGAAGAGGTGTGCCAGCATGGTCTCCAGAGAACTTACGCCTTAAGAGAAACACACACAAAGAAACATATATTCACATATATCTATGAAATGTTTACCAAGTGTGTTTCAGCTGCTGTGGGTGATCAGCTCCCCCTATTGGTAAATCTCTAAAACTGCTTGTTCATGAAGTCTTGATGAAAAAGTAAGGGTTGAATTTAATAAAAGTGCCCATTTATTCTAATCTAAAAGTTTAGAGCTAAACATTATTTGTGTAAATAGGCATAATCTCTCATCCTGCAGGACAGTTCTAAGTTTTGGGTTGTGAACGAGACAGCTTTTATTCACCTGGTTTGTGTGTGGTAAGGAAACAAGACAGGATTTTATGCTGAAATACTCCATTCAAAAGTGTCACGATTCTTTACTGAATTTATTCTTTAGTCAGATGATGGCCATCTGGCTGATGTGAGCCGTCTCACCTGCCACCCAGCACCTGTCCAACAGCCCCTCCTTTCTCTCTAACACAAAGGACAGAGCGGTCAACCCCACTGCTAGATAAAATGTGATGCTAAAAAGAGAAAGAAAAGTTAAATAATACTGGAAAGAGGTCCATCATGATGCAGTAGTATTATCCAAAAGTGTAGTAATACATTTGAATGGCTGTAAGTGTGTGTGTGTGTGTGTGTGTGTGTGTGTGTGTGTGTGTGTGTGTGTGTGTGTGTGTGTGTGTGTGTGTGTGTGTGTGTGTGTGTGTGTGTGTGTGTGTGTGTGTGTGTGAATTAATGTTGTGATTTATATAATTAATGGCATACATGTGAATGTACTGCAATTGTGTTTACCTCAAAACAGCTCCTGGTGTCACAAAAGTTGTGAAATCTGTATTCTCATTGCCATATATAGGTTCTTCAAACTATGAAACCACATGAAACAAGAAATTAGGAGGGTATTTTAGGAAAGGAAGAATAAAGCGACATATTAAGAAAAGGAAGACAGATATATGAGAGGATAGTTGTAAAAGGCACAACGAGAAAAAAAAAAGAAATAAAAGAGGATAAGTTACATAAAAAAATTTCAGAACAAAGGTGTATGACTCATTCGAGCTTTGAAATTCCCCATTGATTAAGAACATCAGTGCTCCGTACTCACTTTTATAGGGACGGCCACCATGTATGACAAACTCCCCAGCTTTTTGTCGACAAAAGCCTTTTGGAAGATCAGAATAAGACAAGGAAAAACAGCTTCTTGCGTTCAAAGGATGGGAAAAAACTTAAATGTACATCTTTAAAACTAACCTCAAAGGCCTCATGGAGTTTTTTCTGCAGCATCAGGGCAATTTGTCTGTCTGAAATGTTGAGGAGTACAATTGTTATACTGAAATAGAGCTGAATTGCTTAACTCAAAATTGTTTATCTAACCACATAATATATGTAATTAAAAAAAATCTAAAATGATTAATTATAAACATGTAAAATCAAAGCTACTAATGGTCTCAGACATTTGAATCCCACTTTATTTCCAAAGATTCATGCAAAATGATCTGCCACATCCATAAAGGCCCTCAAGACTTAAAGGGCACCCTCTTGTGGCAGCAATATGAGGTCAAGTGGAATCAAAAGCTAAGTAATATTGATTGGACTAAAAGTGAATAAAACTCACTGGTCAGATCCAGCCAAACATGTACTGATCCTCCTTCAACCACATCTCTGGAGACTCTGGGCTGCAGCATCCTGCACACACACAAATAAGCATACATTTAAACATAATTTTACTTATTTACCATGTAAAGCCACAGATGTTACATCTAACATTGGTCATTTTTATACACATAGGAAAAATATTAATATATGTGATATATTCAAAAAGCTAATATTCAAAAGCTCAGGACAGAGATGCACAAAACATGATACATATGGACAGACTAACACAGAAAGGCAGGACAGACCTGCTTTTCTTCACCTTAAAAACACTGTGATTCACTCCTGAAGCCTCTCCCAACACTCTCCCCGTCAGTCACTCTGCTACACTCATTCTCACCTGACACTTTATGTTGTTTAAATGAATGCAAGCAGTTTTAGGCTGTATTCATACAGGTATTTGATGACGTAATCAGGATTGATGTTTAATGTCAGATGGGAAAACATTCACATATAGTCATTTTTTGCCCATCATATTGGTATGTACTTGTGTTTGTGTCATGTGTTTCTGACTATGAGGCAGGTGTTTGTGTTATGTGTATGATATTTGAGTGTGAATGATTAGCTGATGTAAGTGAACCCTCAATACAAGGGATGGGTCTAAAATTGCATTAAGAACATCTATGACACCTTAAGAAGATGCAGAAAAATCATTACCATGAGTTTATCTGAAGTTGTCCTCTAATGAACAAAAATGATACTGGACAAAAATGGATTCTACTTGCTGAGTTTATTGGTTAAAATAGAAGTTGTAAATGAACCGGCCAAACAAGTCACATGGTCCAAATAGGTTTTTATAAACAACCATGATCAAATGACAGCTTATTTGACAGAACAAATACGTGACTTTCTCAAGGTGAGTTTTATGTTTGGGATTATGAAACTTGGCTGGCATTCTTTGGTCACAACATCCAAACATGTTCTTTCAGGTCATTTTCATAAATATTTTTAAACAATAGAGCTCACCTTTTGGTTAGATAGCTGGTGAAATTCTCCCCAAACTCTATGACGCCCCAGTATTCCCCATTATAGATACCAGCGAATGCTTCAGAATGAGACAAGCTCACCTGCAGAAAGGAAACAGAAAACGTGCAGTTTCTTCTCTTGACTATTTATAAAGCTGTTTTAATTTCTCCGATTTGTTGCAGTGAAATCAAGGAAAGAGGAAGTGAGAGAATAAGAGTCTGTCTGTCTCTAATTTCTAATGTATTCTTTTTATTTTATATATTCTTTTTTTAAAGGGGTGGCTAATTATGATTTCACTTTTTGAACTTTAGTTAGGGTGTAATGTTGCTGTTAGAGCATGAATAACATCTGCAAAGTTTCAACGCTCAAAGTTCAATGCAAAGCGAGATATTTTCTTTGAGCTCCTTCCTGGGTTTGAGACTTTAACCCGATGTTTACATAAACCCTGCCCCCTGGAACATGCAACTACCTATAATGGTAAAGTATGGAAGCAACACGAATTGTGTGGCCAGCATCATCTGATTCAAATATTATGCTAATTAACAGTGAGCGGTGGTTTCAGACATTACAGTGCTTCACTCTCACTGACTCTTATTCTGCCTGGAAGAATAAAAAGACTGAGCTGAAGGTGGAGCGATTCCACCAATCAGATGAAAGGAGCGCTTCAGCGCCGCCCACCAGTGCGAATGAAATATTATAGCCATAAACCGAAATGATCAAAACGTACACGGACCAACGGTCTTGTCCATGTTCTCTGACTTGAATCCTCTTCTTGAGATTTGAGTCTCAGACCTTCTGCAAGCCCCGCCTTGTTCACGCAGTGATTGACATGGCGGGAGGGGGCGGACACGTGATCGGCTCGGAATGCATTTTCAATGTGCACATTGAATTTTGCTACATTCATTGCGGGACACTGAATGAAAATGCAATCGTAAGTGTCTTGACTGTGAGTGTTAATGCATTTAAGAAAAATAGCATTTAAATGATAATTTTGCCACAGTTTTTGCTTGAACATGTTATACATATCTAATCATTTCTGTAATACATTTTCATTTTAATTTTGCAACTTATAAAGCGTTAAATTTAGTATTCATTTTACATACTAAAACTGGTGTATGAAATGCCAAATGAAAATTATGTAATTTAATTTTCATTTTCATTTTGCACCAAACGTTGCACAAATGTATTGGAAAATGTAAATGTAAATACAGAAATGCATTGCCATTTTACATATTGCATTATCAATTTGCATATTACATTGCAAATTGAATATCACTACCCATATGCTTCCATAGTAAAGGGGCTAAGAAATTTCATTAGCCGGTTAGCGAATCACAAACACACTGAGCCCGCTAACCGATCAGAACCACTGAGTAATTTTGAGGGAGGGGCTTCATAGAACCTGGAACTCAACAGACCGTTTTGATGATAATGGAAACAGCTGTGTAGAATAAAGGTAAATAAAAAATAGTTAAAATAATGTTTTTTTTTTTGTTTTTGTTTTTTATGTTATGAACACGTTACACTGCACCCTATGAACACAATCAAGCTTTCGAAAAAATCTGATCAACCACCCCTTTACAGAATAAAAAAGAAAAAAAATATTGTCAAAAGACAATTTTAGTACTATTTACACACAATCTTTATTTTATAAATTCTACATTTACCTGGTATACACTCGTGTTGTCGAGGAAGGACAGCAGTAATCTACTATAGGCACTGGGACTGGTTTCATTATTGACCACTGCCACATCAATTCCTTTGGGGTCTCCACCAATACACAAGCACATCAGACAGATCTGAATTACAGGCAACAAGAACTGGAAACAAAGGGACCTGAGCACAAACCAGAGGAACACACACAAAACTTTGTTTTGAGTTAAAATGCTTTGATTATCAGAAATCTGCACAGTGCAAGAGATTGTTTGTGAAGGACAACAGTAAGCTATTTATGTACATTTAAGAAAGTGGTTATTACGTTTAATTCAGTTATTACTGCAGTCCTCCATTTATTATGTTTGCTTAATATTACAAAATAATATAAAAAATAAAACTTAGTAAAAATCACTGTCTATCCACAGGGTCCATAAATACTTTAAGACATAATTACCCTGGCATTCTCCTCATTCGAACCATCGTCTTGATCATCAGCGCTGCAATGTTACGCCATTTTGGTATGATGTGTCTGGCTCGCACTTTCCAGTCAGCTGTAGAGACACTAGAACATTTCAACTGCAAGCATCACATTCTCAATGGTGATCAAAAGCTGTTATTCTAAATACATAATTTTAGGTACATTTATGAAACCAGTGCCATTATATGTCAATAAAAAAGTGAATTTCTGTTTCAATTTTAGTTAAACTTTTGCATGCAGTATTCTAGAGCAAGTGAATTTCTCCCTCTTTGTACCTTTATATTTGCGCATGTCCTCTGGTGTGCTCTTTCTCAGTATGGGCTCTCTGCTCTCATCTCTCATACTGTCTGGAGATGGGCTGCTGTCCAGCAGACGGCCCTGAGGACTCTGTATGGAGCCCATCTGATCAAAGTCCTCACAAAGTTGCAAGAACGCACTCTCTAATGTCTAATGCACACACATAGATGCATTTGAAAGGTTAACCAAACCATTGTGCCAGTACAGTATCTCATATCTCATGTGCATGTTTGTGTGCACTTACTGCTGCATTGTGTTGCTTCATAACAGCATCCGGGTGACCTTCAGCTAACAATCGACCATTCCTCATCAAACCCACCTAAAGAGACAGAAAAACACAGTTTTATTGCTCATGTTGCTCTTTTATAGCTTAGAAAACCTAATGGTATAATGGTTTAAATGAATAGTTCAACCAAAAATAAAAATGCACTCATCCTCAGGCCATCCAAGATGCTGATGAGTTTGTTTCTTTATCCGAACTGATTTTTAGAAATGTAGCGTTACATCACTCGCTCACCAATACAACCTCTGCAGTGAATGGGTGCCGTCAGAATCCAAACAGCTGATAAAAACAACATAATAAACCACAAATCATCTACATGCCCCCAGTTCATCAATTTATATGTTGTGAAGTGAAAATTTGTGTGTTTGTAAGAAACAAATCCATCAGTAAGGCAGTTTAACTTTAAACCGTCGCTTCTGGTGAAAACATGAAGGATAGGGTTGTGCTGTGGATTATTGTGATGTTTTTATCAGCTATCTGAACTGGCATTTTGACGGCACCCATGCACTGCAAAAATTCCACTGGTAAGCAAGTGATGTATTGCTACTTTTCTCAAAATCTGTTCTGATGAAGAAAAAAAAAACGTTTGGATGGCCTGAGGGTGAGGACATTTTCAGCAAATATTTATTTTTGGGTGGACGATTACTAGTTATTTATTCAAGTATAAATCAGTCTAAGATGATTCACTTACAAATTTCCTCAAGGAGAAATAAAAATAGAAATAAATGAAACAATTGTTGACTTGAAGCATGAGCAGAACTATAATTTAATTTGGACAGCATGGCTCACATGATTTGGTCTTGTAGAAATTTGATGAAAGATATCGGAGTACATTTTGATATGGAATGATATTGCGGACTTTATTCAAAAGGCATTGCAAATTGTATTTGCAATTGCGTTTTCAATTTGTGGACGCATAAAATGTGACATAATCCAAACGCAAATGCAAATCGCGCATTACCGTTTTCATTTTCGATTAAGTGAACGCACAGTGTCTGCCAAATTTAAAATGGAAATGCAAAGTCCGTTTGCAATTGTGTTTCCCATATCTTAGGAGCTATGAGCCTGTCATATTTAAATAGCAATATTAATTACCACATTTGCCTTTTCACTCTCTCTGCACTGTGCATGTAAACTGCCAAAACTCAAATGGAATCGCAATACCTTTTGCATTTGAATTTCCAACGTCTACACGGAAACCTGTCAATCAAGTGACAGGGGTGGGGCCGTTTTATTGGGCGTGTTTGCATTGGGAAGTGACAATCGTACTAAAATGTAATATGTTTTTACTAGGGTAAATAGGAGTTAACGATAGTGTTTATAATTAAGCCACAGTAGCCACAAATGTACAGTTGTCTTAGACGAATTCTCCTTGATTCAGCAGTTGCTCGATGTACAGCCGAGAGTCCTGTCTTCAATCTAGAGATCTGGTACTATTTCAGTGTAGCTTGGTAGCTCAGTGGTTAGTGACTGTTGTCTCTCACGGCATACCGTCTTTTAGCGCGTGTTCGAAACCCGGGCAGGCACAGACGTTCTTTATTTTTTTGTTTATCCTACTAACTTCAGCCGCTGATTTCGGACTTGCATCCTCAGTAGTTCAGACTTTGTGCATTCAACTCGGGAGTGTGATGTCTGCGAGACTCCATTTGAGTTTTGGCAGTTTACATGCACAGTGCAGAGAGAGTGAAAAGGCAAATGTGGTAATTAATATTGCTATTTAAATATGACAGGCTCATAGCTCCTAAGATATGGGAAACACAATTGCAAACGGACTTTGCATTTCCATTTTAAATTTGGCAGACACTGTGCGTTCACTTAATCGAAAATGAAAACGGTAATGCGCGATTTGCATTTGCGTTTGGATTATGTCACATTTTATGCGTCCACAAATTGAAAACGCAATTGCAAATACAATTTGCAATGCCTTTTGAATAAAGTCCGCATATCATTCCATATTTTGAGACCACTGACTTGTCAAATGTGAGCACAGTTTGTAACAGTCTTTTGAAACTCCAAAGAAGACACGTGAGATTACCAAGGTCTGTTTTTCAGGGGAAAAAAATCATAGAAGCTGAAAACTGAAGCAAAACTAAGTCTAAGAGAAACAACAGATATCTCATTACCTACAAATAGAGAATGATGGCAGACAGAGAAAGGAGTTCGTAGTATTGTTGTTTAAAGAATACTTCTCATTTTGAGAAATTCACGTCATTGTTCTGGATCGGTGAGTGTACTGTTAGTAAGCATGTTGTGAATGTGTCTTTGGTTTCACTCTGTGCATGTGACTCAGGAGTAATATATCAACAGGATGTAGCAACTGTCTGGTTGACGTTATACAGTCAGAAAAAATTATGCGCAACTTTGAAGACAACAGGCATTATGCCTTCAAGAAAAACTGGTAAAACAACATTTTGAAGAGAAATAAAATAAAACAATAGAGTCACTGGACTTAAATCTTTCCCAATTTTACAGCAGTAATCTCTGATGTTGATCAGTTGATGTATACCAGTGCCTTTTTTGACACAATATACAGTAATACACCCTAATTATTGCATGAAATAAGTTTGTCAGTGGTCTCAATACCATGAAATAGTCTAATCAAAAATCTAAAACTCCAGCATTTATTTTTAAGAAAATGTCAAATGAAACATAATCAAAAATAAAAGCTCACCTGTATTTTTTTTTTTTTGCCAAAAGCTAGTTTTAAAGTTATGTAATAGGCTACAGTACAAAGTACATTTGGCAAATGAGTCACAACTTTAATAAGGGATTACAGAAACAAATCTGTGTGAGTAATGAGTTGAGTGGTTTATCTGTTCAAGAAACCTAAGAATGACTCTATTAAATCATGCAGTCCTGTTCTATAGCTTTACATTTAAACTGAGCATCTTTATATTTTAACAGAACAGGAAGGTATCTTACCGTATTGGCTTGTCTGGCTTCTTCAATGTAATGAGTCGTAATAATGACAGAAACCTGTCCTCCTCTTACAATGTCTACCAGGTGCTGCCATATCCTGTAGAAGTGGAGAGTTCGTTGCATGAGTGCTGTGCTTTTTTTTTTATGGAACTTTGACTTTATGAGATTTACACATTTGCATTTGGCTGATGCAACCTACCTTTAGTGCATATACTTATTATTAGTACAAACATTCCTTGGGAATTAAACCTATGAATCCACAAGTGGCATGGGATAACACAAACTGTTATACATTGGAAAGTGTCAGGACAGAGAGGGGGAGAAACGTGTTCAGGAAATAATTTCATGTGATATTTGAGCCCAAATTCCTATGACGACAACTATGTCATGAACACTTTTATGTCACAGAAATTGCAATGATTTACACCACCATTGAAATGTTTGGGGTCAGTAAGATTTAAAAAAAAAAAAAAAAAAAAGAAAGAAATTAACACTTTTTCAAGGACATAAATGAATGAAAAGGGACAGTAAAGACATTTATATTAAAAAGATTTCTGTTTCAAATAAATGCTGTTCTTTTTGCTGTTCTTTTTATCTTTCAATTCATTAAAGTTTTTTAAATATTGTATTATTTCATAATATTTTCTTTTTACTTTATTTTTGATAAATAAATGTAGCCTTTGTGAGCATGTCTTACTGACCCCAAACTTTAGCTCAGTAGTGTGTATGTGGTCTGGTCAATTAACATTTTTAGCATAGAACATAATGCATATAGTATCTTACAAAGGAAAGCACCCCAAAATGGTTCAAGGCTTAGACAGGCTTGGCCCATAGTCTATTATGTAAGAGGATTTCAGCAGGGTTCAACGGGGTCTGACTGGAACCTATGTGATCTCAGCATAAAAATGAATTAATTTAACCTAAAAAATGAAATATAGTAATGCAGAAAATGTGTTTCTCTGTATATGAGCTTTTCTAAACAATAAAACATGTTTGTTCATGAAATACTCAAACTCCAGAATAAATGGAGATTGACACTCTGAATTTACAGCATAAAGCTTATTTTCTTGAAAAGTTTATAATGAGTTGTAATCTTGAGTCTATAGAAGGCAGGATAATCTTCAGCAAGCCACATACTCAGGATGCACTCACATGGTAAGATCATACAAAGGCATGCAAAAGAGTCGACTGGGATTTGTTTGCCCATTATGCATTGTGAAAGATCTTCATACTACCAATTCATTGAGGCAAATCTTTGAAAAGGCCACTTGAATAATTATAGTATTTACAACGAACAAGGGCATAAGTTCATGAAATGGATTTCAAGGTGTGATGAAAACACAAGATACTAGGAAAGCCTTTAACTTAAGAGGAAAGTAACTGCACAGTTATGAATGTAAGCTAAAATTTTAAGTTGAGATGTCTGAGAGAGAGAGAGAGAGAGAGAGAGAGAGAGAGAATAAGAGAAAGGAGTGGTGCAGGGCAAAAAAACTCATCCTTTTAGAATGCAGAACAAGGTTCATCCACAAACGCATACAGGAGAGACAGACTGGTAGTGCTGGTAGTAGTATGGGTACATAGAAGGTTAATAAAGGTAATGGGAAGACGCAATGAAAGGTAAAGACGGACAGATGCTGGAGATAGAGGTACGTTGTGCATACTTGGCCCGTAAAACAGGGTCCACTCCTACAGTGGGCTCATCCAGGATCAGAAGTTGTGGGTTCTGAAGAAGAGCAGCTCCAAGTGAGACACGCCGCCGCTGGCCTCCACTGAACAAAGCAAATAAAAATTATGAACTTTCATCAAATAAATTAATGAATTAATAATAAAAATACATAAATTATCCATTTTCACCGGTGAACAAAAAAAGGTCCAGAATTGCAAGATATAAACTCACAATTGTGAGATATAAAATCTGAATTGTGAGATTTTTTTAACCGGTGGTGGAATCGGGCTTTCACAGAAACCTGTATTTGCTGATGAAATGAAATTTGAATCTTTCTACAAGCTCCAATTTATAGTAAATATTAAAAGAAATTATTAAAAGAAATAAGTTAACAAAAAATTATTCATATTGTAGTATAGATAAGCAAAGAACAGGTTGCAATGTAAAATATTGCTAAGTTTATGCGAAGTCTAAGGATTTTCTTTAGCTAATGCTGATGTGTGGAGCAATGGACTGTAAATACTGTTCACTCTAAAAGCAAAATCAGTTTCAAATTTGGCACAAGAAATGCTTCTAATTACTAACAAATTGAACAGCCAACTATTACACTACAATACAACAAATAAGAAAAAAATAACATTAATTATTTAAATGAATCAAATGAATATTAGAGAAACACAAGGTATCTCAAGACTTACCACAAATTCAATAACCCAACTTGTCAAAGAGAAATTGACCTTAACAAACTAGTGTGATCTTTAAGACTTTCAGGGCCATTGTCTTTCAGATAGATGAGCCCTGCCTAAAGCCAGCTCATCACTGTGAAAACAAAACCAGACGGACTACATCCAGAGGACGGCAGGACATAAGATGCCTTTCTACACAGAAATAAAAGTTGCATGCTTCACATTCCTTGGCCTTAGTGAAAGACAATCTGGTTTGTAGACAGGCACTTTGTTTCATTATATAATAATAATAATAGTAATAATAATAAACCTTATTTCCTACAAACAGTGCACACACAACAGTAGTGTAAAAATATAATCTGTACCTTCATCTGCCAATATATGTAAGACAGAAAACAAATCATGCCAATAATCATTGTCAATTAATTATTAAACAGATCTTTTAGATTCTCTCCATATAAAAGCCACTTTAGTCACATGACCATTTGACCCCTAAGACCCCTACAGAGAAAGTGTGAGAAGTTTCAGAGCAGAGCGGCCAGATAAACTGACACAGGTTTTCCCAAATGTTTGGACTGCATAATGTCATTAGCGAAGCTCTGATGAGAACGCTGCTGTCAGAAGTGTCAACAAAGAAAACTGGGTCACACATGATGCCTCCTTTTGTTTTATCCGCCTCTCGGTCTCTTTCAGAATTCTGTCATCATTTACTCAGCCTCATTTGTTTCATGCATTTTGTTCAAAACATCCAAAATCTGATTTCCTTTCTTCTGTGAAACACGAAACTTAAATTTGTGTCTGTTTCTCACAAATAGCTACTGTAACACTCCGGAATACTCACAAGGTTTGAACCGGCGTAAGAGTGAACAAATGATGACAGAATTTTCATTTCTAGGTAAACTACACCTTTGAAAAAAATCAAAAACAAATTAAATGAACCGTCATTCTACCTGAGATTTCTCACAAGGCTGTTTTTTTGTGGCAGGTCAAGGAAGTCAACGAGGAAATTCATCCTGGCTTCTGTTTCTTTAGATGAAAGGCCATGAATTCGACCGTAAAACCATAGTGTGTTACTGATAGTGAACTCATTGTACAGAGCTATATCCTGAAGGCAGAAAGAATGATAAAAAAAGAGGAAAATATATAAAACTCAAGAGGATTCATTTATTGGATTCATTATACACTAGTCTTTGTGGGTAAACACCAGTCTCTAACAATCTCTCACCTGTGGCATGTATCCCACCATCCTTCCTGGCACTTCATGTCCTGGGAAAGCAGGTGGTTTCCCCAGCACTGTGATATGTCCATGTGAGATTTTTAGAGTTCCCACAATGCATTTCAACAACGTAGTCTTCCCACAGCCACTTGGCCCTAGCAGCCCATAACTAAGCAAGGGAAAAAAACATAATCAAAGATCCAGTCAATCCTCCACAGCCCATCTAGTACAATGAGTAATTCAAATCCTTTTTAAATACAGAATTTCAATTTCAGTATAAATTCAACTGAATCAAAAGTGACAGTAAAGAGATATAAAAAATATTTCCATTCAAACTAAATGCTATTCATTTGAACTATTAAAAAAACTGGAAAAAAGTATCACAGCTTTCACAGATATTTTCAGAAGTTCATTGATATTGATAAAAAATATTTCTTGAGCATCAAATCAGCATATTAAAATAATTTCTGGAGTATTGGAAGACTAAATAGATATATCTTCTTTGATATATCTTAAATATATCAAATAGAAAATAGTTGTTTTATAGTATTACTGTTTTTATAGTATTTTTGATTAAATAAATGTAGCCTTTTTAAGCACAAGAAACATCTTTTTATAAACATGTTACGGACTCCAAACCTTTTAACGTGTAAAGTTCTAAACAAGCAACTAAAATGCAGACAAAACATTATCAAATGACATGTGGGTGACAGATGTCTGTGAGAGGAATTAGAAATAGGAAGTGAGAAATGTTAACTAGAGACACAGATATCAAGCTGAGAACAGCAAAAGAGTTACTAAATGCTTTTCAATACATTCATCATCAAAATAAGACAGCAGATATGGAATTAAAAGTGGCTCAAACCTATTTCTATTCTCTAAAATATTATTCCAACTACTGTTGGGAAAAGCTGGTCACAATACTTTGAACAGACTTTCAGAAAAACTGCAGTCTCACAAACATCTGATCCACTTCTGCACATCCAGAAACGAAACATTATTTTAGAAAAAAGAAACAAAGTTTTAAAATATCGTTCTGATAAGACTTATCAGATCATAAACAGAGGACAGATAGTCAGACGTAAGTTGATGTAAAAGTCAGTGAACTGTGCACTGCAGTAGCATCACAAGATTTAGAGGTTTGTTGTGCTACTTGTGCAGAACACCTAAGGGATGAGGTAGGGAAGATATATGCATGCATGTGCGTGACATGTCACGTGAACATCAGGTCAGCATTTGGGCATGTTTTCTTGCTTAAAGTGAGCATTAAAGATTGGTGTAACCTGATAACATATTCAAAACATATTTAGAAAGCCAAAATCATGGACTCACATTTGGCCCTGAGGCACTGTCAGGTTGAGATTGTTGAGGACTTTAAGTTTCCCATATGAACGACACACATCTTGACAGTGGATTGCAGAGCTGCAACTCCCAGCCTCCAAGTCAGTCTTCATTGTACCGCTCCTCGAGCTCTACAAATAAAGAAACTGAAATTAGCTCAAAATAAAAGTAGAAAAAAAAATATGAGCATCCAATTCAGCTTTATAAATGTAAAGAAGCAAAAATTAAACAGAAGACATTCACATGAGCTACAAACAAATACTGCAAAGGAAATGTCTTTGTTGTGTTGTCTATAATAACATACACTACATGACTTACATTGTTAACATTAAACAAAATATGATGCCTCATTTGTGATCCTTTTATTGGTTTCTTAACAAAAGCTCAGTATCCCCTTTACTGAAGGAGCAAACTGGGTCATCTGAACTATAATCTGTAATCTCTCTTTCTTTACACAGAATCTCTTTCTGTCACTCAATCTCTGCTCACTTAATCCCAAATGTTTCATCACAAAACACATAAAAAAAAACAATAAAAAATCCCCTTCCAAGATCTGTAATTCTTGCGTTAAGGCTGTCCTGGAGAAAGGAAGACAGATGACGAAGATTTGGACATATCTGATTGGTAATCAATGTTAACTGGTGTTTTATTATAATCATAAGAGAATACATCTAGAAATGCATTTAAAAAGTACTGAATATACTGATATTAAGTAAAATGTTTCCAGTTTCTAAATTAAAATAACTAATATTTTTGTGGATTTTAAGTCCAAAAGAATTGTGGTATCTGGAGACTATTAAAAAAAAAAAAAAAAAAACGATTAGTCTTTTTATTAACAGGCTGTAGTCTGGCATTGTATATTTATTTAAAATTTAATTAATATTTTTAATATATATATATATATATATATATATATATATATATATATATATATATATATATATATATATATATTATAATATCTTGTCAGCTACATCAACATCAGTATGACAAAACTAAAATGTGCACTTTAAGTAAAGTTTTCAATTAAGTTTCTTAGTATTTCATACTTTACATTTTAGGATCAATAAATAAAATATTAGTAGATTTTTTTATTTAGTATTTAGTCTAAGAGGTTACATTTCGGAGGGCATTCGGTACAATTTTATTTGTCATCGATCTATTGTATAGGCTACTTTAAATCGCACTCTGAGATTTAAGGTCCTGATGTGAAAAGAAAACTGTTCACGAACCGGTCGGATGGAGACAACGTGGAAATCAGCTGACAATTTCGTTACAACAGCAATTTTGAGCAGCTTAACTGGTTTGGTTTTCTATTTCTTTATTGTTTTGGAGGAAGCGCCTCCCTGTCACTGCACCTGACAGGAGCTTCAAGAACTGTTTGGGTCCTTCAGACAAACTTTACAACTACTTGGCTATTTGCATGTAACCATCTATTCTTTGATAATCATTTATCGAATAAATTCAATTTTAAAGATAAATTACAACGGTTAACAAAGCACAAGATACCGTAAAATGAAATTATAATTCAAGTTCAAATGAGCGTCTATATCCTGCACAGCTGTTTAAACGGTTAAAAACCTATCTATACAAACTTTAGGAAGAAAAAATGTTTTTATACCAATACGGCTTTACAATCCTTGAAGGAAAATCACGTCGATTAATTTAACAGTCCGGCTTTCCGGTTGTCGCAGCGTTATTTCATGACAGGTGCAGCGGTGCGCAGCGCTTATAACCGACAGTCACAGCAGCTGCGCGTTTTTTGTCTCTTCTACTAGTTTAACTACAAGCCCCGCCTCCTGAGCGGTTTGTCTCCCCTCACTAACCAATCCGATTCCGAGACGCTGTACAGAAGCAGGCTGTGATTGGGCAGTTGAGAAGTCGCTCAAATAGCCATAGCAATCATAGCAAAAGTGGTACAGCAAATGGGCAGGAGCTGTCGAAATACAGGTGGGAAAATAACGATGTCTGCATGCTGCATTTATTCAGACATATGCAACAAACACCCTAAATAAAGAAATCCCTGAGTGTTAACAACTTACAATTACAACAAAGATTTTTTTTCTAATTTAAGCGGTTTGTTGAAATCGTTCTCTTCTTCTCAGTGATGGAGATCCGATTCATTTTCGCGAATCGGTTCTTTTGAACAGTCAGTTTAAATATCTGTCTCAAACCATTATTCAGACATTATTTTACGTCCTGCCGTAATTACGCCACCAAGTGTCAAATTTACACGTTCTTAATCCAATACAGTCATAATATTTATAATTCATATAAGTAAGCACAAAACCCAGTTTATTACGTTTTAATTGTAAGGGCGTTTGATCATTTTGTTGCAGCCATTATTCAGCGCATAAACTATAATGTCAGAACCTAATATAATTCGCATTTTAAATAAAGCAATATTAAAATTAATTTACCTCGTTGAAGTAGGTTATTTTTTTAATTTGTTGTCATAAAATGCTATAACTGTGTTTCTTATCTGCATGGTAAACTGTCGTTTCTGCTTTTTATTTCACCGTCGTTTTAAGCTAGTTTAAACGATTCAATTAAAAGATCCGACTCAAAAGAACAATTCGCTCGGTCATTTCTAGTTACATGCAGCTTCTGCGTCATGGGGAGACACTGCAGTACAAAACCAATCCGTCTTTTATGCTCAGCATCTATATTAACGTAATAACCATGCACGAACGCCTGTCAAAAATCGGTTTATGACTGATTTCCATTGGATTCGAGTCTCAAAAGGACACCGCCATCAGAACATGTCGTACATTACATGGTTTACACATTGGACGTGTCGTATCCACTCATGCATGCTCAGTTAAAAAGCATAGACCTACAAATTAAGAATAAAAACAACAGCTCACTTTTTGCTCCATCTCCGTGCTGTCGTCAGGCGCTTCTTCGGTTCCATTACCGAACATGATTACCGTGCCGGGCCCGGTGATACAACACCGGAGATCGAGATGCCGCTGAGAGGAGCTGCGCTCGGCTCAGTGCGCGCAGATGAGCCGTTTAACTCATTCTGCTCCAGATCAAATTTGAACTGCAACTTATAAACGCTCAAGGGCCACGTTTAAACAGCATCACATAGCATTCTGATCACTTGTGGGACTTTTCACCAGTGGAGTGTCTTTTATTCAGACCGCTGTGATTAGTGTAGCTGAGCAACAATCTTAGATTGTTTCCCTCTGGGAGAGAAAACCACTCTGGAGTAGAAACATGTTTATCTGAATGAAATATAGATATGCATAACAAGTATAGGAGAGAGGAGAAAAGAAAAGTCACATATATTTAAAGATTAAACTGATATAGCTAGTAGCACTAATGTGAACAAACAGGAGAAAAGAACAGAAAACAGAGATAAACAGCAGCTCCCTTCGGATAAACAAAACACCAGAGAAGCTAGACGTTTCAGACACAAACAGAGGCCACACACAGTATGTGAGGAGATCTTAAATGCTGTAAACCATCCAAAAAGAAATAGGAATAAATTCTGTGCCTTTTTTATTATTGTTAAACTTTAAAATACAATTTAAAACATAAGACAAAGACAAAACTTCCTTTATAATTTTTTTCCCACAGGAACAGTAGCTGCAAACCATCTTTTCTTTAAGATGTTATAGCACTGCTGTCATATTCATAGTATATCTGATTGTGCATAAGCTTCACCTTAAAATAATACAGTGACAAGACATATTAATAAAACAAACAACAAACAAGTAAAAAAGCAGACATGCAAAAAGATGCAGCTCCCTTAATAAAACCTCCCTTATCAAAACCACATTATTAATATAGTCTTTTCTTGTGTGCTTGTCAGTTGTGGTAAAACAAATAAATAAAACAACTATTAGAAGTAAAAAGTTAAGGATGGTTAGAAAAAAAGGTAGTTACAAACCAGTTAAAGGAAGCACTGAACTGAATGATATTTAAAACAATACAGACAAATAACATAAAAAAGCACATACTAATACATTTGTATTTATATAATAACCAGGGATCAGTTTTTATTTACAGACTCTGGTTTCAAGTAGTAAAATGTGCAATTCTGCATTTCACCTCACTGAGTGAGAAGTGCCATTTAAAAGAACTTAGATTTTCACAAACAGCACTCAAAAATAAAACCATAGTCATGTATCAGACATAAAGGGTGAATATACTCTTCTAAATACTGTGTGTATATCAGATAAATTGTCTTTACTGATAAAGAAAAATCATCAGGGATGTTTTAACATATAGTTAGATGATTCAATCCAGTTAAAAACATTGAACAACTGAGGAAGTGAAGAAATAGGCAGCTTTTAAAAGATTAAATTGTTATATTAAATATGGAAGAATGGGTGACTTGAATTGTTTTTGTAGCGGTCTATAAAACCAGTGAATGATGAGGCTGGAAGATGATTGGCTGTTGCCGTGTTTGGTTATATGTGATTGGTTGCTGGAGTTAGGATGGAGGGGAACATTAGGACCCTGGCCTGCATGAAGGATAGGTCAGGGAGAAGAGAGATCACCTTTGCTGCTTCTTTGCTTATCTTTTCATCTTTTTCTGGCTTCCTGTCAAGCACAGAAAGAATGAGCATTTTTTTCAGTAATAATAGCAGAGTTACACCTTATTTGACCTTTCTAAACCTCTCTTGCTGTAAAGTAGTCATGTGGATGTGCTCAACATGCATGTTAAAAGTGTGCACACACGTCTAACCTGGCTGTTGTTCTGGTTCTCTCCATAGACTCCATGAGTTTTGTAAATGCATCTGCAATGTAGCGCCCAGTGGCGTTGTTTTCCATTTTAGCTGTAGTCAGTTCATATATCTCTGGATCAACACCTAAATAAACAGAAATAAAAATTAAAAGAGACACAAATATGCAGACATGTTTTCATTTCTTTGTCATGCTTAAAACTTACAGTTCATCATGATAAAGACAGTGAAACTATGTAAACAGGATCGCAGAAGCACTGTAGAAAACCTTACATGAGGTATAAAAGTCATGCAAGACTCTTGCCTAGGAAAACTTTAAGATAATTTCCCAGAAACGGAGAAGCAAATCATTCAAATCATTAGTGCATTAGATTAAAGGAAGAAAAAAAGAGATACTCACAGAGGCAGATACTGTAAGTAAGTCCAGAGAGAGGAAACCAGGGACAGAACACTAGACTAAAAACAAATGCTAAAGATGAAAAGCTTCTCTAAAGCCTGATTTTGAAATCACAGACACAAGGGAAAAGGAAGAAAACAAAGGTTTCACAGCAAACCACTAACTTCTCTGAGAAAAACCCTTTCTGTTCTAACCTGGTAGTGGGGTGTCAGTTCCACTATCTGAGCTACATTCATCCACAGGGCCAAAATAATCCAAATTTAGCTCTGATATTCCTCCATCTTGTGCTTCACATGAGAGCCACAGCAATGACAGCAGGACATGGAGGGTTAGTATGTTGTTAGTTAAACATAACCACAATATATTAACAGCATTAAATGCACTACCATTCAAAGCTTCTGTAAGTTTTTTTTAAATTAATATTACTTTTATTCAGCAAGGATGCATTAAATTAATCAAAAGATACAGTAAAGACTAATACAATGTTACAAAGGATCTCTATTCCATTGAACTTTCTATTTATCAAAGTATCCTAAAAAAATTATCATGGTTTCCACAAAAATCTGAAGCGGTTTTAAGTAATTTTTTTTTTAATAATAATAATAATAAAACTTACTGACCCCAAACTTATGAATGGTAGTGTATATGTATAAGAAGCATGTAGAGAAAAGACAGATCAACACCAGGGAATTTGTATTAGCAGTGACAGGGCAAGAAAAAATTAAGAGAATGAGAAAGGAAAGAAAAGCAAGTGATATACAGAATACTGTAGTATAATATATTTATTGACAATTTTGTGCAACAAAACTGGAAAAGAAAGGATTATCCAGAAAATGAGATTAAGGTCAATAATTTTGGTTAAAGGAATATTCTGGATTTCTTAATTTAATGTTGACAGCATTTGCAGCATAATTCTGATTATCACTAAAAATAATTGACTTATCCCTCAATAAAAAAACTAAATATCAAGGCAATTGCACTGGGACAAAGTCTTAAAATTCACAATGTTTAAAAAAATACAGCCATAAAATGTAAATTTTTTCCTTTTTTGTTTTTTTTTTAATCAAAAATTAACTAAGAAAAAGAAGAAAAGTCAAAATAATTTTCTGTGATAATCAACATTATGAAGCAAATTGAACTTTGTATTGAACCCAGAACATTCACTTAAATGTATAGTCCACCCAAAAATGAAAATTCTGTCATCATTTACTCACCCTCATGGTATTCCAAACCTGTAGGAGTTGCTTTCTTATGTTGAACATAAAAGAAGATATTTTGAAGATCGCTGGTAATCAAACAGTTGGTGGTTGCCATTGACATCCATAGTATTTTCTTTTTCCTACTATGGATGTCAATGGCAACCACCAACTGTTTGATTACCAGCGATCTTCAAAATATCTTCTTTTATGTTCAACATAAGAAAGCAACTCATACAGGTTTGGAATAACATGAGGGTGAGTAAATGATGACAGAATTTTCACCTTTGGGTGGACTATCCCTTTAAGATCAAGCTAAATCAGGTCACAGTGGGTTTTGAGACAGCAAGAATGAATGAAAACAGAATTAAACATTTACATAGACTGAGTTACAGAAATGACCAGCTAATTATACCTTCACAATTGTAAAATAGCATCCCAATGTGTTGTAGCATCTATATGTAAAATGTGGTGGCGTTTCCCCTTTAATTTGCAGCCAAGCTGTAAAATGGCTTCATGTAGGCACCAGCAATAGCGTCAGCTATTCCAAAAAAATATTTGCAATCTATTTTTTTAGTTAAACCTGAGACAGAAGCTGATGCACAGGGACCAATTTGATTGTATTTTTTTTTACAACACAACTGAGAACATACTTGATAATGGGAATAGTTCTCTTTATCTCAAGTCTTGCATATAATGGCAAGGTAAGAAACCACAGTCGAAGCTGCATACTTCTAGTCTGAGGTAGTATATTTCAGCCTCTGTGTGTAGCCAGCATGAGCCTAGACTTTAACAGTGAACAAGAGGGGAGAGAGGTAAGATATAAACATAAATTAACATTTAAAAAGGAAACTGAGATGAATGGGTTTATATCTTTGCTGACTTAATAGTGTTTCAAGAAGAAAGACAAAAACTGGGGGAAAAAAGTTTCCTATTCTTTGGATAATAAACAAGATTTTGATGGCTACTTCTCAAATTGTTCTGCGAATGCTAGTTTGATGTTGTTTTAAATCAACACTGATAAAACAAGTACCAGGACAGAAAGTTTCCTAAGTGGTATTGGAATTTTGAAGGAACGGGAAGTTTGAAAAATGGAGAGAAGAAAAGTGTGTCGTGAGAGAGGAAGGAAGTGCTCAGACAGGGGAAAGCGAGGCAGCATCAGGAGTAGGATTTCTGCCGTGAGTGACGAGTGGCTTTTTCTTGAACTCTAGAGAAGGAGGCACGGCGAATAGACATACCGTCAGTACTATAGGCCAAAGAGGACGCCACCTGCAGGACAACACTGGAGTTAGCAAGCATTCAAAGTGCTATTTCAATCGACATAGAAAGAGAATATGAAAAAATACAGAAAATCTAAAGACTGAAGGTTAGATCACTAATATATCTGTATCCATATATCTATGTACATTTCTGCACTTTTCACCTGAGTGCATAGAATATTTCCACTCTCCACAGGTTCAGAAAGGGAAAGTGCAGGAGAGGCTGGACATTTTTGAGACTCTTTGGTGGGTTCCAGCATTCCCTAAGAAGAGGGGACAGAAAAAATAATAATAATAATAATAAAATATATATTTTATTGTAAAAAAAAAAAAAGTCCTGCACACAAAGTCAAGTCAGGTCTGCCTAATTGTCAATTCTTCCACATGTACAGCACATACATACTGAGAATTTAAATTGTGTTACTCTCAGACCCTTGGTGCACACAGATAACACATAACAGTAGAGCATAAAAATACAGACAGATACTTTTGAATGGAGTGCATGTTAGGACTTTACTGACCAGTCCAGCAGCAAACATAGGCATGATCACTGGCTGCTTCTCATCTCCAGTGAACAACTATGAGAGGAATCAGAAGTCAAATCAATAAAAGTCAAATCAATAAAAAAAAGTAATCAAACATATTTAATTTCTTGGACTGGGTGTATTTAAAGTCGCAAAGCAAAAAATCTGTCTGATGACCAGTCTGTGACCATCATACACAATGCGATTTTTCTATGGAATCTGTCAACTCAAATCTGCAGACTGGCTTTGACCTACGGCAACTAACGTTAACTTCTCCAGAATGTGTATCTTTGGGGGGGGGGGGGGGGGGGGGGGGGTGATCATGTGGTGTATTCCAGGCTTAACAATACCGCATGTCTGTGTGTTAAGGCCATGAGTGCCGTGGATGTCCTGAAGGTGGCGCCACATGGCCAATGCATTCCTGCACAGATAAAAGGAGAACCAAGACCAAGAGTTCTTTCTCTGAAACTATAGACAAACTAAACACAAAGGATATATATAAACATTAGTTTATTTACTGAAGTCGCCTCAGGTTAAAAAATATAGCAATTAATTGTGAAATAAAGTTTAAATTCATAAAGAAAATCCACACTGTGAGATCTGAAGATGCAATTACAACAAAGTCTCTTTGAAATATAATGTCAATTGAATTGAACTACATTTGCAATTAAAAGCAAATTAAGCCAGTGAATCTTGATTGTTGAGAGGTTTGTAGCCAAGATGAAACTCTTACTCCTGTGCAAAAGAGCTGCTTGGATCCCTTTGCTCCTGAGGATCCTGAGCCTGTAGGAATTTGTGGAGGGGCAAAACCTCAGTGACCCCATTGACCTCAGGAGGGATGTCTGAAGGGAAGGCGGTTCTGAAGAGATGCTGTGTTTTGCAGCTGAAATCAGCCTGAGAGAGACACAAAACACAGGTTGCAGTTCATCTCAACTTCTTACATACACTTTAAATGTTTGATTTTAGTCAGAATAAAATGTATTAATGGACTGCAATTCATTTTAACAAAAGTATGTACTGTGATTAACATCTAACAACTCACAGTGCTACTCTGGAGGTTGTCACTAGAGGGTGCTGCTGAAGTCTCAACATCTTGTTCTTCTTTACCCAGGTAAGTACTCTGTTCATTCCCAAATGTGGCCCATGAACCCTGACCCTCTTCAGTGACTTCAGGTGGTCCAAACGCAGCCCAGTTGTCCTCTTCTCCCACCGCCACACCTCCAAACGGAGCTGAACTGAAGTCGGCAAAACTGTCACTAGGAGGCAACTCAGAACAAAAAGCTACTTCATTGTCCGTTGTTTCCTCAGCCAGCTCAAGGTCATCCTTGAAGTCCTTCAGGCTGTCCATGTCATCAAACTCATCATCCGTGGAGCACCTGGACATCGCTGTGACAAATTCAGGAAATCCGTCCTGGGTTATAGATTCAGTTCGGCTGAAGTCTGCAAAACCCTGAGTTGCATCTCTGAAATTTCCAAAATCCTCATCAGCTGTGGGGTCTATGTTCGTCTCAATCTCCTCATTTACTTCCACCGCTGCCTTTACAGATGATCCATTAATTTCCCTTGTGTCTCTGCTCAGCTGTGTGTCAGAGATTAGATCCACATCCATTGAGGGGTCCTTCTCTGTTTCGGCTATGTCAACAGAGTCCGCCGACCTGTCTAGGCAGCCTGCGTCACCACAAACAATAAAGTTCTCTATTTGATCCTGCTCACCTTCAGCCTCCTTTGCGTGTCTACTGGAAGTAAATGACTGGGAGTCACCAGATAACTCCAGTCTCGTTTCCGTCTCTCCAGGTTCTGATTCTTCTTCATGCAATGACTGACTGTTTGAGTCTGGCAGGTTGTCCGTTTGGTTAATTAACTGCTTTCTGTCAAACACATCAGCTATGTTTACGTCTAGTCCAGAGTGTTCCTCAGTGTCTGTGCTTTGTAAGCAGGTGGAAAGAGCACTGTGCATCTCTGAATTTGCACATGACTCACTGTAGCCGTTACTGAGGCTGTGTCTATCACCCATACAGCTGTTTTGGACATCGGGAATTATTGAGGGAGATTTCTGACCATATTCGACGGAGATCTCCATCTGTAGGTCGGAGGATGTCATGCCATCTGTGAGAATGTCACACGATTCCTTCTCTGTTTTCTCAACATTGTGGATAGATTCTTCTTCCATTTTTTTATCATTATCCCATCCACTCCCCGAAACAGTGACATTCTGCACAGATTTGATGTACAGGTCAGGTGGGGAGTCCTCCAGTGCGTTTGACTGGTTGAATGTTGTGGGCGTGTCGAGCTCTGAGAAGCTGAAACTGGTTGACACCCCTCCACCATCGAAACCCCCGAACTCACCAAACTCATCCTCCTCTTCTTCCTCTCCGGCCGCATCCAGTGGAGGCGGAGAGGAAGAGTACAGACGGATGACATTGGGCTCCATGGTCCTGTTGTGCCACCTGTGGCCACATGCACACACACTCCTAGAAAATTAAAAATAGAAAAGACAGAAAGACAAAAACACAAAGCGTGATGTTGAGACATGAATTTAAAATTACTATAACTATCAACTCTCTTCAATTGGCATCACGTTTCTTTACATCACTTTACTTAATATTTAAAGGTGCAGTAGGAGATCTTGGAAATGCTAACTTTAGCCTTAAAGCATTGAAAGCAAACGTCCCACCCTCCCTGCAATCGCCGTCCAAAGCCACGCCCCCTGAACGCATAAACGCTCAAAGACAAGAAAACCATATTACTTCAATAGGCTACATCAGCGGTTCCCAATTCCAGCTCATGTTCTGGAGGGAAGTAAACTTCATTGGATTTCCTCCTGCTGTATGATGTATTCTGTCTGCGTGAAAGGGGTATGCAGATACATACGTTTACCGAAAGCTAGGAAAGCCAATTAAGACACACGGACCGGGCATTTTCATTGGACAAACATTTCTTGGTCCTACGCCTTCCACAGAATATATAAATACATTTAGACCACTTAACTAAATGATTGCTATCAGGATGTGAAGAGACTTTCAACCAGCATAAAAAAAAAACAATTCTGAAGACAATCACCTATTGCACCTTTAATACATATAATAGTGCACTGCTTGGCAGTTAGGTCATGTAGTATAGTTTATGACTGAGCACTAAAAGCAGGAATAATACAAAAGTAAAAAAAAAAAAAAAAAAAAAGCCTTCAGGTTAAAGTAGTCAGCACTGCTAGATCAGAGAGCAGACCATTCATTATTTACCAGCACTTTAGATGTGACCCCTCTTTCATGGGCTAAATCTAGGGCACGTTTTAAACAAAGCTGCAAAGAATAACAACACTTTTTAGCTTGTGCACGTGCAGTTAGATGACTTGCAATTGCAGTATTGACAGGTCCTCCAAGCTCAAAGGATCTGACAGGTCTCACATGATGGCTGAAGTAGCAACAGCTACAAATATTTAACAGTTTGTCTGCAGACTCATTACTTTACTGGTGTAGAGTACAATGGTGGTGCAATGAGGAAATGTAATAATAGTGGTCATATGCTAAATCACTTTTCAGTAGTTTCAAGTAGGCTCATGTTTCCTTGTTTATGAGAGTTTCTTACATGATCACCATTGTAAAAGTAAAAGCAAGTTGCAAGTTTGTCAAATTGCAAAAATCGGCACTAGTTTACATGGCTAGCTGATCTACACTTAGTTTAAACTAAGTAGGTGACAGCTGGATAATAATTCCAGAACTCAAGATAGCACTTGTAAAACATTAAAGGGTTAGTTCACCCCAAAATGAAAATTCTGTCATTAATTACTCATCCTCATGTCGTTCCAAACACATAACACCATTTAATCTTCGGAATACAAACTAAGATATTTTTGATGAATCAGAGAGCTATCTTACCCTCCATAGACAGCAATGCAACTGAAATGTTCCCAGGTCCAGAAACGTAGTAAATACATCAGTAAAACAGTCCCTGTGACATCAGTGGCTCAAATTCAATTTGCGATGTTATGAGAATACTATTTTTTTTTGCACAAAGAAAACAAAAATAAGATAATTAGGGCTGAAACGATTCCTCGAGTTACTCGAGTAACTCGATTACAAAAAATGATCGAGGCTAATTCCTCTGCCTCAAAAACTCTTTTAATTTATTTTAAATCTCACGTCAGGTTCTTTCGCAATGATTTTTTTTAATGTGACACAACGCGTTTACGTCACCCACAAAGCAGAAGGAGACACAAGCGCTTTTGATTTGAGGGCGCGGGCAAAAGTAAAGAGAACGTCGTGGCGTTGCAAGATAGAGCTGGCATACCACAACTAGGGCCCTATGATTTCAGCGATGGAGAAAACGCGGAGGGAATCGCGGAATCCAGTCATAAAAACGGAATTTACAGTTTAACGCAGAATGGCACGGAATTTGCCAAATTTTTTATGAATTAATAAAAAAATAGGTCATTGCACTTACATCAAATCACGATATGGACTAATATCTGTAAATATTAAGCCCGAATAGTGTATTTAAATATGAGTCCTGCATGTTCTGCGTGTCTCTATTAATGAATGGAGCAGAAGCGCGTCTTCCTTTATCACACACACTGAAGCACGCGTGACGCTCGCGGTGATTTCAGCATCTGCTGTCTCACTAAATGAGGATGTGAACACATGAACAACATCTTCAGAACTGCTCTGACAGTCACTTCATGAGTATTTGACCGTTTGATTTGAGTAAAACTAGCGTCACATCACATACACAGAGCCGTAAAGGTACGTCAACCCGTCAAAATAAGTCCTGTTTTAGACAAGTATTTGCCAGAGATGTATTACTATTGTTCAGCAGAATGTACATAGCCTACTACTAAAAAAAATCAAACATTATTTTGTAATTTTTTTTAAGGTTTAAATCACACAAACTTTCTTCCATGTTTTATTTTTAATAGTAAATCCCCTTTGTTTACCAAAAAGTTAAGTTTGCTTAATTTTCAATAATTAAAAGATAAATTAAATTAATGTTTTATGTGTTTAATGTTTAATGTGCATCTCAGAAAATGCTTTATTTAAAACCCCCAACTGAATGGCACCTAAATGCACTTAATTGATCTTTCAACTTCATTGTCATTGTTCACAGTACAAGTACAGACAGAGAAAAAAATGTGTAATAATTAAATGTTTATTTTTGAACATGTTTTTTTTCTAAAAAAGGAAACTTAGTTGTTCATTTTAAGAGACCATGGAGTTTTATTTTCTCTTGCATAATTAATATTGCAATTTAATTAAGCAAAAACACATTTTATCCGATGACTCGATTAATAGATGGAATTTTTGGTAGAATACTCGATTACTACAATATTCGATAGCTACAGCCCAAAAGATAATTTAATCAACCATTCTTCTCCCCCGAGTTACATATTCTGCCATTTTAGAGAGTATAACAATGCATATGCACGCTTTCCCCCAAGCATAAACAATGCTTATTACACAGATCATGTGCGCGCTTTCCCCCTGAACGTAAAGAACACTGATTATGTCAATTACGCTCTTAGATACTCTTGAAAAATGTCGTTAGACGTAACTCGGAGGAGAAGATTGGTTGAGTAAATTATGTTATTTTTGTTTTCTTAGTGCAAAAACAAGTATTCTAATACCAAACAATTAAAAATGTTTGTAAAATATTCTCGTAGCATCGCAAAACTGAAGTTGAGCCACTGACGTCACATGGACTGTTACCGAAGTATTTACTACGTTTATGGACCTTGGAACATTTCAGTTGCGTTGCTGTCTATGGAGGGTCAGATAGCTCTCCGATTTCATCAAAAATATCTTAATTTGTGTTTCGAAGATGAACCTCACAGAGACCAAGCACTGATATTAATGATTTATCAGTATCAATGCAATGCCCTCAATTACATTTGAGTAAGCCCTGAAACACTCTATGACAAACATGATTAGTTAAGGCCATGACACAATTCATGTGTTAAGGTCAGCAACTCCTTTGTGCTTCCTTTGTCCTGCTTTACATTTCCAGCAAGAAAGGCCTGTGAGCAAAAACTTTTAAAGTCAGCATGATAATGGACACAGTGTAATCTGACTTGTGGAAAAACTTAATTAGGTCACACATTAACCTACATACTGTACACTAACATTCAAACATTTGAGGTTTGTAAATCTCTTTATAGAGAATGCATTCATTAACAGTAAAACAGAAATATTGTAAATTATTCATACAATTTAAAAATAATTATTTTCCATTTTAAAATGCAATTTATTTATTTGTTTGCAAAGCTAAAATTTTCAGCAGTCATTTCTCCAGTATTTAGTGTCACATGATCATTCAGAAATCATTCTAATATGCCGATTTGTTGCTCAATAAACATATCCTATTATCAATTTTGAAAACACTCATTCTGCTTAATAATTTGTGAAAACCTTAATAGATTTTTTCAGGACTCTCTGATGAATAAATATAATTGTCTGAAATATAACTATTTTGTAACATTATACATGTCTTTGCCATCACTTTTGATTAATTTAATTCATCCCTGCTGAATGAAAGTATAACATTTTTCTTCAATAAACAAACAAAAAAAAAAAAACCTAATTGACCTAAACCTTACTGACCCCAAACTTTTGAACAGTAGCATATACTATGGTTTTTCTGTGTGTGAGAGAGAGAGACGTCATGTTTTTCTGTTCACGCATACCTAAAAGTAAATTGCACAGATGCTCTTTGATTCTGGAAAACCACAGTTTACAAATTTCAGTCAGTTACACAAGCACACAATAGACTGATGTGATTTTGGGCATTTATGATTTGAAATATTTTGCCTACTAGCCCACATACTACAGTATTTAGTTTGCCTCATGCAAACGGACACACTTTTATACACATGCTCACTGTGTAAACGTTGATATGTCCTCTTTGAAGGGAGTGTAAACTGATGAGGAAACCCAATCCACTTCCTTTGTGCTCTCAGACAAACAGCACAGACTCAGAGACAGAGACCAAACATTGAGGGACAAAAACTCCATCCATTTAGACTTCCAACCATTAAGAACCAAGATTTAACCCAATCCAACATTAAAAATAACTTTCAGTTGAAAACAGTTAGAATGATATTGTCCAGCACAACTCACAAAACCAGTTTAGAGGGATTTTTTTTACCCTTATGAAAGACTGCTGAAGCTGTCATAACTGAGATTAATCAGTCAATGCTTGTTTGTAACAGAAACATTTAAATGTTTATGCTAAAAATGAGGATGTTAAAAAAAGTAATGAAGTCAACTATGAACCTGTTACAGGGTGCCAAAACCTTATTTTGACCAATGAATTTCCAGGACTTTTTCAGTCATTCAAGGATTAAGAACATTGGTAATACACTGACAAGAAATAATTTCTTGTATAAACAGTAAACAATTACATTCACTATGACAATTTCAATAATGGTTAAGAATTAATTCATTCCCATGACTATTCCAGACCTGGAAATCAAGGTTGTCGATGACTATGGGAAATTAATCCTACTTTATTAAGTTATTTGTATTTATTTATTTTTATTAAAGTAATTCCAGTGAAAACAGATCTTAACTCTAAGAGCATCAGTAAGGCTGGAAAACACATATAGATACCATATTAATGCAAACCAGATGTCTTTCGACCTCTAGCTTAATTTCTAAATACAGAGAAATAAACATATATACGGTAAAAATGTATTTATAAAGAGTGTTTTTTCCTCTGTGGAACACAAAATAAACTATTAATCGGATTGGGAAAAACTGCAATAAAGGTAAAAAAAAATTGCATCTCTTCTCCATTCATGACAGTGAATGGTGACTGTGACTGTCATCTTGTCTTGACATTCATTTTTCCATGAAAGTCATACATGTTTTAAACAATATGAGTGTCGATAAAAATAAGAAAAAGCTTTCATTTTTAGATAAAATATTCTTTTAACGTGCACTTCAACTAGAGGAAGTCTCTTCTGGTCTTCTGGCATTATGACACGACACTGTCATAAGCCGGTGTGGTTTCTAATCCACTTAATCCCTCAGAATAACATTTATTAGGACTAAACTATAAAAGTAATAATAAAGTTAGTTATACCATCTACGTTGTTCACAGAATTGTTTATGAGACGCTGTTGTCCTGCGATCTAAGTGGTTTGATAACATCGGATGCAGCTCATTATTCTTACCTTCACCTATCCGCTATGGATGATTAGAACGCCCATTGAACCTGCTCTGCGAGAGAACAAGCACAGTCTCGTGTTGTCTTGTCTAAGTAAAGTTAAACCGGCTCTCGCTGCCAGTGTCTACGTTCATCCGGAGTTCCGTGTCCAACAATATGCAACCGGAGAGCCAGACCTTTATTATCACTCTGCCAGATCAAACAGTAATCTACCGACCCCTGTCGGTACGGAGCAGGTGCAACACGACACGAGACAACAACGAGTGTATGGGTTAAAAAGACACAGAAACAAAACCTTTATCATAGAATTATACAGATTTGTATATGTAAATCATAGCTGATAGCTGGAGCTCAGAGAGTTCGAAAGACATCTAATGATACGCTGCACTTTTGTGTCGCATTAGAAATACCTTAAAGTATGTTTAAAATTGTATTATTATGAATTTAGCATGATAATTAACGATTTTTTTTTAAATTATTTAATTAATTAATTAATTAATTATTTATATATATATATTTGCCTGTCAAAAATGCAGCTTGTTGTAAAATAATTTTTTTTCTTATTTTTAATCACCAAAAACATGATATTCAGTGTCCTTTATAAACCGGTTACGTAATTGTTTAAAAAAGTTATAAAAAGTGAAAGTGACATGACATTCAGCCAAGATTGGTGACCCATACTCAGAATTCATGCTCTGCATTTAACCCATCTAAAGTGTGCACACACACAAACCATGAACACACACCCAGAGCAGTGGGCAGCCATTTACGCTGCAGCACCCAGGGAGCAGTTGGGGGTTCAGTGCCTTTCTCAAGGGCACCTAAGTCATGGTATTGCCAGCCCGAGATTCAAACCTACAACCAACTAGGCCACAACTTATTGCTCAAAATTGCAAACCCTGTGTTAATGATGGCAGATCTCTGTCTAGCATACAGTCAGATCCATAAAATTTATATTTGGACACATGCAGGGACACTTTTTATTATATTAGCTGTTGACCAAAACCTATTCAAGTTACAGTTATATAATGAATATGGGCTTAAAGTGTTCACGGTTTAATTTGAGGGTATCCTCATCACAAATTTGGAGTATAGCATAAGAAATTACAGCTCTATAATATGTACCTCTCCCCCTTTTTAAGGGACCATAAGTAATTGGACAGTTGACTCTAAAGCTGTTTCATGGACATGTGTGGGCTATTAATCCATTATTTCTACATCAATTAAGCAGGTTAAAGGTCTGGAGTTTATTCTAATAAGTGTGATATTTTAATTTGAATTGATATTTGATATTTGAATTTAACAAATCTAGAGAGATAGCAGGAACACTAGGTGTGGCCAAATTTGGTTCATTCTGAGAAAAAAAGAACACACTAGTGAACTCGTCCATGGAGGACAACAGTAGTGGATGATTGGAGAAATCTCTCCCTGGTAAAGAAAGACCCTTTCACGACACCCAGCCAAGTGAAGAACACTCTCCATGAGGCCGGAATGTTCATTTCAAAGTATACAGTACAATCAAGAGACTTCACAAGAGCAAATACAGAGGGTTCACCACAAAGTGCAAACAAGGGAAGATTAGACTTTGGCAAAAAAAACATCTAAAAAAGCAAGATCACCTTTAGAAAAGCATTCTTTGGACGTCTGAAATTAGAATCAACTTGTATCAGAATGACGGGAAGAAAAAAGTATAGAAAAGGCTTGAAACAGAAGTATAGAAAAGGCTCATGATCCAAAGCATACAACATCATCTGTGAAACATGGTGGATCAGTGTGATGGCATGAGCATGCATTGCTTCTGGCACTGGGTTACTGGTGTTTACTGATGATGTGACAGAAGTCAGAAGCAGCCGGATTAATCTGATGTGTATAGGGATATACTGTCTGTCTTCCCACATTCAGCCAAATGAAGCAAAGTTGATTGGGCGGCGCTTCCTAGTAAAAATGGATGAAAAAGCAACCCAGGAGTTTTTGAAGGTAAAAAGTGAAATATTCTGCAATAGCCAAGTTAATCTCCTGATCTCAACCCAGTTGAGCATTATTTCCACTTGCTGAAGACAAAACTAAAGGCATAAAAGACCCACAAACAGACACTGGGGACTATGTATAGAAATGGTTGTAATTTTTGGCATACAGAGCCGGAATTATGAAAATTGTGTCAGTGTCAAAATATATGGATCTGTGTAATAAACAATTATAGAAGTAATTATTATGAAAGCCTACGTGACCGTAGCTAACTGTGATTTAAGATGATTTCCATTTCCCACACAACAATAGATGGGTGTGGGGATATTGAAAGTAAAATTGGTTTCACTTTCAATTTGATGGTCCCTTTAACACATTCTCTTAGCTATAAGTAACACTGCACCCAACTCTCATCAGAGTATTAGAAGTGTATTAGTAGAATGGTAGGATTAGAAGAAGTTTGACATGTTCTTGCAAAATTATAGTTAGTAGAATGGTTAATTAAGCAGACAGTCTACTAATACTCTGAGTAAAGGTTTAAAAATAAAGGCTGTTTTTTTTATAGACAAAGTGATGAAACTCCACAATTAAACTAAAGACAAAAGGGAGTGATATTTAATTGTTAAAAGTATGAGGGGTAAAATTTACACAAAAAAAACAAAAAAACAAAAAACAAAGGCTATACAATCATTTGTCAGCTATTGATTAGAAAAAGATGGAGTTCTGAACAATTCATATGGGTCTGCTGTCTTCTCAGCTTTGCTGCTTTGTCCAATAAATTATTTATGCAAGACAGAGAAGACTTTTCTTCAACATTTGGCCCCAAATTTCCTAGCCCTTACTAAATTTACTCATTCTGGGTAAAAGAAAATTATGTTTTAGTGTACTACTACTAAACAATTCAAAAAAGTTTTTATTTTGATTACCGTTTTAAGAGATAGATAAATAGATAGATAGATAGATAAATAGATAGATAGATAGATAGATAGATAGATAGATAGATAGATAGATAGTCTAAAATCACAAATTTACAGAAAATCACTCCAAAAAAACTAAATTGTTTATATTTTGCTAATTTTTGAGAATTTCATAATTACTCTGAAAAATGTGTTTGAGGAAGTTAGTCTATTCATACCTTCCTTTGTCTTAAAGTTAATATAAAATCAGCTCATTTTGTATAAATCCACTTTTTTTGTGCAGAATAAATATTCAGAGCAGCGGGGTCAGCGTGTTGTGTGATAGTGCACGTTTGCAGGGGGAGTTCCTCTCTTCAATCCACCTGGAGCAGAAGGCCCTTCTTCACTATCACATGACTGCATGTGTGCGTACGCGCCGTGGATGCCAGTGAACATGGCGGATGAGAACGCAGAAGCGGAGCTCGACTGGAGCGGCCGACAGAGCCTGCTGCTCGACGAGGACACATTTTTCGCTATGGAGGCTCTGCAAGCCACCTTTCAGCAACTCGAAGCCGAGCTTCGGCAGCAAGACGTTTCTGAAGATTCGTCCACGGAGTACTGCAATAACTTCTGCCAGGTACGCGCTGCCGAAAACGCTGCATGCATGGGAATTGTTTATATGCAACGTTTCAGAGCTGTGGTGGCTAGCATTAGCTGACCAAGATGCAAGTTGTGGCTGAAACCAACCATGCATGGATGTTATCTCAACGCGTGGGCCGTTTAGAGAGCCATGTAAACGCAGAACTACCACAAGCTAATTGTGTTGGCATGCACGCCCAATAACTAGCTAATTTAGAGGCTTTGAAAGCTTTAAATTAGTCATTTCAAGTAGCAAGCTGTATTTGGTTGTGGTAACATTAGCTAGCTGATACTGCATTTAGCGTGTTGCACGGCTTCCCCTTTCCCTTGGTATTTGCGGCGGATATAATCTTATTTAAAATTGCTTATCTGTGGTCTATAAAATTACATATATGAGATTTGGCCCATACGGCCTGCTTGGAAAGGCATTTCCATGCATTATGGGAACTATCTTTAACTGGGAGGGGTCCAGCACGATAGTGGGGTGGGGCTCGGTTGTGTTTATCTCATGCATGTACTCGGTCTCTAATAACTTTGATACCTCTTTGTCACGTCACTTCTAGTCAACCTGGGCAGTGTTTGCATGCTTGAGTTCAAACTCAGACCCATTTTAAGAGGTCCAGTTCTTTTTGCATTCACACTCAGATCTATTTTAAGTAATGATTTGGTTTAATTTCAATTCACACTGTTTTTGCGGAAACAGCCCACTTGAATATAATTATATATTATTATTGATGGTGAGTAGAGCTGTTTTTAGCCAGGTAACAGTAGGCCTACTTGTTTGCTTTCAGTAATATGGTTGGCATCATTAAAAGATTGTTGATTTAATTAGACTACACAAACTAGGTTTATGTACCGTATTTTCCGGACTATAAGTCGCACTTTTTTTTCATAGTTTGGCTGGTCCTGCGACTTATAGTCAGGTGCCACTTATTTATCAAAATTAATTTGACATGAACCAAGAGAAATTAACTAAGAGAAATGAACCAATAGAAAACATTACCGTCTCCAACCGCGAGAGGGCGCTCCATGCTGCTCAGTGCTCCTGTAGTCTACACTGAAAACATAGAGCGCCCTCTCGCGGCTGGAGACGGTAATGTTTTCTCTTGGTTCTAAATAAATGCGACTTATAGTCCAGTGCGACTTATGTTTTTTTCCTCATGACGTATTTTTGGACTGATGCGACTTATACTCAGGTGCGACTTATAGTCCGAAAAATACTGGTAGTCAAATTTCAGCGCTGCATTGTAAACTCTTTACTACAAAAATATTAATACTTTTTTAATCTACTCCAATATTTGAGTATTTCAACAAAGTTCTGTTGAACCCTCAAATCTTCATTTTGTCTGCTGGGGGTACATTTTTTTACACTACTGTTAAAAAGTTTGGGGTCAGCAATATTTTTTTATTTTGAAAAAAATTTATACTTTTATTCCACAAGGCACATTAAATTGATCAAAAGTGACAGTAAAAACTTTTAAACTAAAAAAAGATTTCGATTTAAAAATATATATTTTGAACTTTCTATTAATCAAAGAATTCTTAAAAACACAAATGTGGTAAGCAGCACAACTGTTTTCAGCAGTGATGATGATGGTAAATGTTTCTGAGCACCAAATCAATGATATCATCAAGATAATGAAAAGTCTCAGAAGGAAGTACCCAGTTGGTCTGGAGTGAGTCTGGTTAACAGGGCTATACTCAGTTATCCAGAGGAAGATCTCCTAACCAGCTAACACAACTGGTGGTGGTGTTAGCGCAGTGGATAAGACGCATGCCTGTGGTGTGGGAGACCCAGGTTCGAATCCACTGTGAAACGCCAGTGTGTCCCTGAGCAAGACACTTAACCCCTAGTTGCTCCAGAGGCGTGCGACCTCTGACATATATAGCAATTGTAAGTCGCTTTGGATAAAAGCGTCAGCTAAATGAATAAATGTAAATGTAAATGTAACCTTAGATTTATAGGTTAAATATGGCATGTTTCCTCACTCATTCTTTATAATAAGATATTAGCTGGGATTTAACATCCCAGAGGCTTGAGTTTTGTTAAAGGGTTGTTTGAAAGTGTATGAACTATGAAGAACAAGGAGGTTATTTGGAGTTGCTCTATGCTCCACTTATACCTGCTTCCATCCCTAAGGTCCAATCAGAGCGCCTCAGCACAGATGGAGTGCTGCGAAAGTGTTGTATCAGGGGTTTCTCCTCACATCCTCCCTTGTGTGGACATGTAGGTTTGCAGTAGAGACTGTGTGTTGGAGCCAGGCTCTCCAAAGACCCTTGTTGGCTCTCTGAAGAAGTCAAAACTCTTTAATCTTTGTCTTGTTTCTTGATCATAAAGCGCTACCGTTCAGAAGTTTAGTGTTGAGAAGTTTTTTTAAAATGTTTTTGACAAATCTCTAATGCTCACAAAAGCTGCATGTAGGCTATTTGACCAAAAATGGCACAGTTATGCTGCTCAATATTTTTGTGGAAACACTGATACATTTTCATGATTTTATGGATGGAAAGTTCAAAGAAGAGGACTTGAAATTTTTTTTTTAAACCCTTTGAATTTACCCCCCCCCCCCTCCAAAAAAAGAAGAAAATCATACTTTCCCTAAGCTTTTGAATGGTTGTGTGCATCTGCACAGAATTTGTAAAATGGATTAGGATATACAGACTTTTATTGTTATTAGTGAATTTTAATAGGCCTATATGTTGGATATCTGAAGAGCACTTGACTCTTAAATTGAATCTGTGTGGTGTTTAAATAGCTTAATGTATTGTTTTTTAATGATCTTGTTCATTTCACTTATTCTTGTAGGCTTTAATGCATTACGCTGGGAGCAGGAATTCAGTGGAACACGGATTACCTCTTTTGGAGGTCTACTGTCTGTCAATCAACTGTTTTGCTGCTGCCCGGCCGCATCTTGCAGGCGACTCCCCCAACGTTGCCCTTGTGCTCAAAAGACTTGCATTGTAAGTGCAACTTTAAGGATGCTAATATATAAAGGTAGCCTATAACATAATACCCATAATTTGTGTCTGCAGATATTTCATTCTTTTCACAATTGAAACAATTAAAATCCTGACCTGATCAAAGAGCATTAAATCCATATTGATTTTTTCCCAAATGTTGTGATCATCTGCAGGAGTTGCCTTGAATTGCTGTTATCAGTGCCTCAAAATGAAATACCTTTAGAAGCATGGCTGCAGTTCCATGGTTCAGTTCAGGTAAGATCAAATTATTGGGTTTTTATGTGCCAAACTAAATTTATTGTGTGAGATAGAACAAAAGTTAATTTTTTTTTCTGAACAAAAGAGGTAAATGTAAATTTTCTGGATCCTAAAATAATTTTTATTGTGAAGATTAGAGGAACCTATTTTTAGGGGTCAAACCATAATTGCCAGATGCTTGTCACAGATGATGGTCAGTCTGTACTGTTCTTCAAGGACATTAGATAGGATGTACTCTTGGTGTATTAAACAGAAAGAGGGACATGCTATATAGATTCCCAATGAAATTAAATTTACAATCACTCTAAAAAATACTGAAAAACTGTAGTGGCATTTTGCCTAACAATCAGTGGGTTTGCTGCACATGAAATACAAGCAGTATACAGATGTGATCTCTATATATGTGACCATGGACCACAAAACCAGTCAGTTTTATAAATAAGCTTTCCATTGAAGTGCGGTTTGTAAGGAAAGGACAATATTTGGTTGAGATACAAATATATGAATATCTGGAATCTGAGGGTGCAAACAAATAAAAATATTGCAGAAAATTGCCTTTAGAGTTGTCCAAATGAATCCCTTAGCAATGCATATTACTATTTAAAAATTGTTGGAAATTAAAAAAATTTCTTTATTGAACATGATATTTACTTAATATCCTAATGATTTTTGGCATAAAAGAAACATTTATCATTTTAACCCATTGTTGTTGGCTATTGCAACAAATATGTCCATGCTATGTATGACTGGTGTTGCGGACCAGTTTCACATATAAGATTTTTTTAATGTACATATAATTTTACATGGTGTGGCTTGACTCTTTGTACAGGCAGCCCATGAGGCCATGCTGCAGTATGGCAGTACAGATTTGCATGCCCTACTGAACATTACAGGTGAAGGTGGAGCTTGGAATAATCCTGTCCTGGTTTCACTTCTTACCGGCCAGTCAACAGATCAAGAAGAAGGTAACACTCCATTAATATAATTTTGTCCATCATACCCACAATAAATGTAAACAAACAAGCAATTCACTGCTTTCATCTAGAGAGTGGTTGAAGAGTTTGTTGGTTTATTCATCTCTGTGGACAGGCTGACATTTTATTACACAATATATTATGTTTGAAGTTTTGCCAGATAACATGTGATATCTAAAGTCAGACCTTAAGACAGAGTTGATATCTGCAGATAAACAAATTCAGCTGTGTACTTATGATGGTCTTCCTTTGGAACAGTGAATGCCTATCTTGCTTTGGAGGGAGAAGGTTTCATGGAAATGCGCATCAAACACTTGGAGAAAGTAGGGGAGGTAGAGAAAGCGCTGATCCTCAACAAAGCCTGTGCTAACTGTAGCCTCCTGCCTAACCAATCTACTTTTCGCCAAACTTTTGTCACCCAACTTTGCCAGCTGCTGCCTAGTGAGGAAGCTATTTTAGAGGTAAAGTACCCAGCTTTCTCTAGTGATTGACTCTGATCATGATATGTTTTAATAATAAACTAAATTATTTCACTATCTCTCCCTTTGTCTTTTAGATTTCTAGAATAGATGCAAAAGATGTCCTGGACATTATTTGCAACATGGATGCTGAGGGGGAAGAGAGCACAGCTTTCATCCTGTGCACAACGTATTTTACACAGCAGCTACAGCAAGACAACTTGGATTGTTCCTGGTGAGGACCTGTTATATTCAAAATACACTGGATGTCTTTGTACTTGAATTTAGCTTTGTTCACTTGTGAATGGATCACAGGAGATAATGCTAATACCAGGTATATATGAGATCTGAATTTCCATGTAAATGGCATCTCTAATGAAGTTTCTTTATTCCTGTGGTTTAATTCCTGCGTTTGTCAGGGAGTTAACCCTGCTTTGGAGCAAACTGCAGAGAAGAATTGATGTGTCCATTGAATCATTTATTGAACGGTGCCTCCAGTTTGGAGCCATTGCCAGGACTATCTACCATCTTCTATTCCTCATTCGTGTAATTCAGACAGAGGTGAATAGACCTGTTTTCTCCTGTGTTACTTGGTTAGTCCTTTTAATGTATGCTATGCTGTTCCTGACTTTGTCTTTTTTATATTTTCAGGCAGTGCAGCTTGGTTTAGCAGTTTCAGTTGAACTGTGTGTGAAGGCTCTTCGGCTTCCAAATCAAGATGTAGACGCAAAAACAATGGTCTGCAAAGCTGTTGCCTGTCTCCTCCCTGAGGATTTGGAGGTTATACGGGCTTGTCAGCTCACACAATTCCTCTTATGTCCTGCTCAGGAAGCCTTTGATGTCCTTGAGGAGCTCTACACACGTCCTGATCAAAAATATGATGAGGAAAATGCCATTATACCAAATTCCCTGCGTTGCGAGCTGCTACTTTCTCTGAAAGCACACTGGCCCTTTGATCCTGAATTCTGGGACTGGAAGACATTGAAGCGCTACTGCAGTCAGTTACTGGGGCTGGAACTGGAGGAAGAAGTAGAAGATGAAGCAGTATCAGAGGAGCTGTGTAATGTTGGAGCAGTTTTGAATGAAGAGGCTTGGAAGGAGGAAGAAAGTGAAATTAATGTATTTAGCAGCACGGCGCAAGAGCAGACAGTGGAAAAAACAGAAACCGAAATGGGCCAAAAAGTCTTAAAGAAAAAAGACTCTGTGGATGTCTCTAGGAGATTCGACAAGCAAGAGAAGAATAAATTTTTCTGTCAGATATGCCATAAAGAAGTGGTTGAGACACGAATCTGTCACCATGCGAGAAAACACATGGAAGATGATGTGTGGACATGCCCTGTGTGTCTACAAAGGTTTAAAAGTAAAAAGGAGTTTGAGCCACACTCTAAAACACACATTCAGATTCCTGCAGAGGGTCACTGGAAAAAGAAAAAAGTGAAGGTGGACCCAAAACAGTATTTCAAGGAGGATAGTATTGATGAGTTAGAGCCAGGTCAAATTCCTTTAGATCCTTCTCTTGCCATGTATTATCAGTCCACCCATGATCCTGTTGTATTAGAACATATATTAGAGAAAGCTGCTAGTGTGCCAGATAAGCAAGTAGAAAATGACTATATTACATTTGACTACATTAAAACACACTATACGTTACAGAATCGTGATGTTTACCAGTGTCCTGCCAGTAACTGCTCAAGAAATTTTAAACTTTTCAAATATTTGGGTGTGCACATCAAAAATGAACATGTTAGTGAAGATCCCAACATGAAACATTATCTGGAGATGAAAGACCGTCGGGAGAAGTGCACATTCTGCCGAAAGACCTTCATGACTGCCTTTCACCATCGCCAGCACTGTTGGGTCCATTATGGAGATAATCCCTACATGTGTCTGGTCACAGGATGCGGTGCCCGTTTTGACACCACCAATGGACTTATAGCACATAAGCATAGTCATGGGTTCCGTTTGTCCTACGGCTGTGAGCTGAAAGGCTGCAGTTTCTCCTATTGTGACCTCGGGCAGCTCTACCACCATGAGGCGCAGCACTTCCGCGATGCTGCTTACACTTGCACCAGTCCAGGCTGCAAGAACTTTTTCTACTCTCGCAAAGAATTTCTTCAGCACTTGGCAACCCATGACATCACCTTTACAGAGAAAGACTTTGAGACACAGAGAAAAATCAAAAGGAAACTCTTGCTCCCAGTTGTGGAAAGCTCTGAGTCAAAGGCAGAAGTAGAGAATGGTGTCCAAAAAGGTTCAGGTTCTTCACAGCTGTTGGCCAACAGGGAATCTAAGGTCTCATTGACATGTGTTGCTGTCTGCTTTGATGGTAGGAAGTTTACGTGTGGCTTAAAAAGGTGTGGAAGGACATTTACTACTGTAAGAGAACTTCAGAAGCACTTGAGAATTGCTCATCCAGACAAATTTAATGAGGAGCAATTATGCAAGAAGAAAGTACAAGCAAAGCATTCTAAGACTCAAGCCAATGAATCACATAAAAGTGGTCAGGATAACACCGTAAGAAGGTCATCAACGGAGGAATCGAATCACGAAAAAGCTCCCTCACCTGCTCCCGAGTCCAAAGGCTGTGACATAACCCTTTCAAGCTTGGAAATTGGTGCAGCACTAAGTGAGATCATGCTTGGATTGAGTCAACTAAGCCTTAATTCTCCCAGCACCAGATATGCTACGCGTAATTCACAGAGCACTTGCATGCCTACCTTGAAAGCAAGGTCACCTGCCAAAGCATCAAACAACAAAAATGAGATGAGATCTCATGTATCGAGTAGTGATTCAAAAAAGCTGCCAGGCAAGCCAGAATCACCACAAAAACGTGACAACAGTAAAGACCCTGAGAAGAAGCAACTGCAAAGCAAGCTCTCAACCAAGCCTTACACCTGCGAAGCCAAAAGCTGCCACTACCAGAGTGTTACCACTTGTGCTTTAATGCAGCACTACATTAAGATTCATGGCTACTCTGAGGAAAAGGTTAAACAGATGGAAGTGTTCCAGTCTCAAACATTCAAACCTTCCAAAATGCTTGACAGCACTGGAAATTCGGTCTTGGAGGACGATCAACCACACAGCGAGTTCCTTGTGCAGGCCACAGCGAAACCTTACACCTGCGAAGCTAAAAGTTGCCACTACCAGAGTGTTACTAGTTATGCTTTAATGAAGCACTATATTAAGATTCATGCTTACTCTGAGGAAGAGGTGAAAGAGATGGAGGTGTTTCAGTCTCAAAAATTCAAGCCTTTCAAGTGCCATCTCTGCTCCAAGAGGTACAGAAACAAAAAAGCATTGAGGGTCCACTATATACGTATGCATCACATAAATAAAGCCGTTGTTGAACAGATGAGCTGCTCTTTTAAAAGAAAGCTAGCTGAAAAAGCACCTGTGGTGTCATCATCTAAGGTGAGGACCAGGAAGAAGTCGCAGTCTTTGAAGAGGGATGATGTTAAAACCCAAAGACGAGAAAAACACCCGTGGCAACAGAAATGTCAACAACAAGATTATCGGTTGTGGAAGCGCAAGCTTCATAGAAAAAATGGACAAGCTGAAGAGAAGAGCCAAGTCCCTTCTGAAACTGATGCGCATGTAAATCACTCAAATGTTGATGTAAGGGGAAGTCGCCGCTTGGTTGCTAAAGGGAATCTGAGCTATATCCTCAGTAAATACAATAAGCCCTTTCATTGCGTGCATAAAAACTGTAGTGCTGCATTCAATACTCAGAATGCACTTGTTGGCCATCTTCAGCTGGTGCATCACTATAACCGCTCACAGTTGTGCTTCCCATGTGAACACAAAGGATGCGATAAGCAGTTTAACAACTTGTCTAGTCTTACTAAACATTACTATAGAGAGCACAACAAGAAAATCACATCGAAAATGCCTTGCAAGTCTAAGAACATAGCAAAAAGACAAATGACTTCATCAGAGGAGCCCATACCGAGGTTCAAGTGTACATATGCGAACTGCAATGAGTCCTACCATCTCAACAGCAGCCTCTTGCGTCACACAAGTCAGTTTCACCAGAACCAGACTCCCCTGAATCCAGTTGCTACATCTGTGAACAGAGAGTTTAAATCAAGCTATAAAAAGCATGTTTTCTATAGGCACTGTGATCCATCTGATTCCCTTGTGGTGCGTCTCCAGAGTACACCTAAAAAAGATGAGTCCAATAGTGGATGCCAAACCAAGTTAATCATCTCACCTTCTTCCCAGTTGTCGAAAGATTCCCAAAAGCTGCCTTTGAGGTGCTACCTCAAAGATCAGGAAATTTCTCGCTCAGACAAGAACTTTGAGTCGATGGAAGAAACCGCAGAGGAGGAGCTGGAAGAAGTACCTAAGAAACCAAAAATCAAACTAAAAAGAGGATTTGACAGGATTGTCTTCCGAACGCATGAGGAGGCTTTGCAGATGTGCCAGGACCGCTGCCTTCCTGTGGCCTTCCCTTGCATGGTACAAAATTGTGACTCTGTAGTCGTGAGCATGCGTAGTTTAAATCGACATTATATTAGCGTTCACAAAGTAAGACGCAAACAGTTGACTGAGAATGAGGACAAATTATGTTACACAGCTGAAAAGTTAGAGGAGATAATACAAAAGAAATCTGCTGTGTCTGCCATCCCTGATTTAACTCGAATTCCAAATGGCGTCCTTAAAATGGAGTATCAGTCTGAGCCTGCGACCCCAGGTGGCCCATCACTGCCAATGAGCCTCCATTCAATCAAAACTGAATCAAAGGGACAGGAAGTGATCGAGTTTTCTGGGGAGCCACTCCCTGACAGAAGTTTGCTTATTGCTGCTGAGGATTTGCTCTTTGGCTCCCCGAAGTCAAGCGGGCACCCCGAAGAGTCTGTTACCGAGGAGAGTCAAAGGCACAAAGACAGGTCGGAGTCAACTGCACCTCCCCTTATTCGCCCTCCACCGCTTGACCTCTCTCCACCATCTACCCTCAGAATTGCTGTTGATGAAAGTTCATTTGAACCCTCTGGTAAAGACAGTAAATCTATTAACATTCCTTCTACCGTTTCCATATCAGCTCCCACCCTAACTCGGCAGCCCCTCAGACGGAAGAATGAACTCTCTGAACCACCACCTCCTGTCCCTCTTTTACCAATCTCAAAGGATCCTGTAACTCACAGTCTAGCCCCACGAGCTTTTGACATCGCAACTTACAAACCTATGGGCTTTGAGTCGTCATTCTTAAAGTTCATTAAAGAGAAGGAGGAGATCAAAATTGAAAAGCCTTGGACTGCAGTAGTTAATAAACCTGAACCTCCTCGAAGGCGTGATTGTTTTCGACGAAACTGCTCGGTTAAGGAAAATACTCAGAGAGGAGCCCCAATCTCCCGAAGCCGCAAGTTTCACTCATCCCCTCTGAGGCACTTGATCTCTAAAGGAGAGTGTACCTCTATCCAGAATCTCCGTCTGATTTTGGAGAGTGCTTTAGGGGGCTGTGGGGACCAAGCTATAAAACAACTTCAGTTCTTGAAGCCTGTGGTGGTTCTAGAGAGGCCTAAGTCCTTTGCCTCCATTCTTGATCTCTTACCCTCTGAAACTAAAGCATAAGCTTCTGCTGTGCGCCAAGGCAGTTAAAACTGGCCCACTTTTTTTATTTGACTTTCATAGTATTTTTTTATATCGATGATACAATTTTGGTTCTTTGATGCCAGGGTTAGGTACCTTGATTGTGAAGTTGTGAATGTTTATATCTGTACATAAGGTAAAATAAAAAAATGACATGATTTTGAAAATTCATATTCTATTAATTGTGTTGTATACACATCAAAGAAATCACTGGATCCACAAGATCCATGTTTTATATATATATATATACACACACACACACACACACACTAAGAAAATGCATATGCAGAATTAGAATTTCAGATAAATGTATTCAAGTTTTATTCAAATTAAACAGCGACATCATTGCTTGTTTATGAGGCTTATAAAAATGTTTGGAAACCACTGAACAGGAGACAGGTCTGCATCTGATATTCATCCTCAAATGGCAAGCCCGAAAACACTAGCTATGCAGTATATGGTTTTATTCTCCCATCGTATCGTGCAACTCCCTGTAGAAAAACAAAAGTCAGTCTCATTAAAAGCAATTTCTCGATTATGCTTGGATTTGGGCCATTTTGTAAGAAAATGAAATCTGAAATACTTGGCCAGTCTTTCAATATGTCTTACCATCTGTACTGTTGTCCCAGAAACATGAGCTGGCAGTGTGCAAACCTGCCCCATTTTTTTGGAGTATGATGCATGTCACTGGGTGAACAAACATTAAGAGATTAAATTTGGGGGGAAATTACAGGTACTGTACCTTTGCATAAGTATTATTGTAGTTTTAACGGCCTCTTGCCATACCTATATACTTGAAAGGCTTTCCTAATTTAGTTAGCTGGCTTAGACTTGACTCTACAATGCTTGACATCCACTGGTTGATTTGACTGTGCTGGTAAGAGCTGTTACCAATGGTGCTTTCAACAGCCTGTTGTCAAAATACCCAATAAAACAAAAGTGATTATTGCAAAGTAAAATATTGATCATTTACAAGTATTTACTTCTGAAATTAAAGTAATTTAATTTACTGTTTAAGACTGATTCCATGTCTACAGTGTGGTGATGTAGTAGATTCTTACTTCTTTGATAACTGTGGTAATCTCGTCCACAACAAATGTAGTCTGTGAATGAAAAGTAATTAAGGTCGCAGCTTTGCTATGTCTGAGTAAAATTTCTACTGCGTACATTTAGAAGTAAGAATCACAAGTTACTATTATAATTTTGGTGTGAGTTACCTCCTCAGCAGACGGATCCTCGTCCATTGCTCTGTTTTGTCCAGAGTGTTTTGTAGTGTCTATGGAAACAGACCAGGGTCACTCCCTGGATAGTAATCACGGCCACAGACTCGCTGCTCACACTGTTCTTCATTGTTTTTGTCTAACAAAGCAACGACAATAACCCTTTTTTTCGAGGATGTGGAAGCAAATTCAACAGTTTTGAATTGAACGCTTTGACGTGGAAAATATTGGAAATACTTTTATTGAGCTTTCGTACATGAAGGATACTTACTGTATCTATACTATAATCCATACAAATTGCATAAAAGTTTAGTGATGGTTGAAGAAAAACAAAAAGAAAGTATATATATCACCTATTAACAGAATATTTTATTGTGCTTTATTTAAATATAAGCACAATACATTTTTCTGTTAATAGGTGATATATAACTTTTTGTTGTTGTTTAGCTTCAACTATCACGTGTCATTTTGACGCTTCAAAAACTGAAAAAAGTTTGTAGTACTTTATAAAAACCTGGTTGCATAAAAGTGCCCAAAGATAAAGGAACACACTCGTGCATTTATATTTCGAAAGTGTCTGAGAAATGTTATTTTTATGATTACTCTTAATAATTTCTGTGTATTTAATATTTAGCCATGACTATCAATTTTGTACTCTATTACAATAGTTTAATTATATAAACATAGTATTTGATTAATATTTGCTTTTGTAAATTGAGTTTATCACTATAACTATTACCGGTATCTCATTAAAGGTGAATTTTAAATCTCTGAACCGTGCATTTTTCAGGAAGGTGTTTCGTTCCGATGTTGTGTCCGGTCGAACATAGTTTCTGGTTACACCTTATTTCCCATGAATGGGAAAGGAAGTAATAGAGCGTGAGTTATCATTATTTGTGGATTACTGTTTGTAGTTTTTCAATATATGGACTTATCACATACACATTCTCGTAAGGTTCAAGTCTCGTATTGGATTAGAATAGGTACGAAGATTATCTGTTGCCTTGAATGACAGACATCTGAATAACTGGATATCCCGGAGCTAATTAACGGTGCCAACAAATAATAAATACTAAGTCGTAATAATGCTGCTGGAAATTCTTAAATTACCAGTTGAAGACAAAATCTTTTACGCTGTCCTGGTCTTCTCATGGACGGTGTATATTTGGGAGGCCTACCTCGCATATAGACAGGTGAGCATATGGTTATTGTTTATCTTGGTTGTGTTTGCGAAAAGCATTTAAAGTCAGATACTCATTTATGATTTTCTATTCTAATTTGTAGACTTTATCTATAAATCCAAATTTATATATCAAGACCCATCTCATCTTAGAGCTTTGTGCAGATGCATAGTAATGTACTGCAATGATGCACTACTCTAGACCTTGTATAAACAAAGACATATTTTACCTTTCACAGAGGAAAATCTACAGGACTACAATGCATGTGCCCACTGAACTGGGCAAGATAATGGATTCAGAGACCTTTGAAAAGTCTCGCCTCTATCAGTTGGACAAGAGCAACTTTGGCTTCTGGTCTGGACTCTATTCAGAGGCAGAGGGCACGGTGAGCTTCATGTCAAATTAAATGTTTAAATAAAAAATAATAATAATTAAACTGTTGCTTCCTCTATAAGCATGTTTTATTTATTTCTGTTTTGTAGCTGATTTTGCTCCTGGGAGGAATCCCGTTCCTCTGGAAAGTGTCAGGGATTCTCACCACTCGTTTTGGTTTTGGTCCAGAGTATGAGGTAGGTATATTCTCTGGAAACATTTTGGTGAAAAATACTCTTCTTGTGTGTGTGTGTGTGTGTTTAGATGATCTATCTAGAATTTGTGTCAATTTTGGCCAGCCAAATTTTTCCTGTTCAATGTCCTAGTTCTAACTCGTAAACCGTTTTATTCTCAAATGTCAATATGCTTTTTTCTCATGTCTATATGGTGCTTTTACTCCTATTTATGTAACTTCAGCTGAATTAGACTCCGTGAAACTGAAGGCTGCATTACACTAAACCACTTTTGAACAAATTTAAAAACATTATGCATGTTACGCTTGTCAACTTTGCAAATGGTGACAGAAAAATTTAGGCATCATCACACACCTCCAGACTTTCAAGTCATTCCAAACGCAACAGACTCATGCAGAAACATGTGACTTGTTGCTACCTGATGCATAACAAATGAAAAAAACATGTCCTTAAACTGGCTCAAAACATGTTTGATACTCTCCAACTGGATGGAATCGTAGTTTGGAGCTAATCATACAATACGCAGATTTCTGTCTAGGCCAAATCTGCAGACTTGCTCTGCTTTTCAGCGAATAGCATTGACTTCTCCAGATTGCACAAATCTAGGTAAAAGTCATGTTATGTATGTTTGGAATGAAACACCATCATACTACATGCTGAATAGTGTACAGTATACACTGTGAAGCAGTAGGTATTATTCTATTATCACATGACCTCGTCATTCAGCTTGTGATTGGTGTCCTGTTAACATTTTGAAAACAATAGTGGTTGTTTTCATTTTTAAGGATTTTGTGTGTAAATGTCTTGCTTTTTGGCAGTCCAATCAAATTATTAGTCAAAAAAAAATATATAGATTGTTCGCTGTACTTTAGGAGTATCATACAAGCATACTATTCTGAACATTTTCAAAAGGTACTGCATTATTTCAAATGGTTTCCTTTCCTTCAGATCTCCCAGTCTTTGGTGTTCCTGATGTTGGCGACTCTCTTCAGTGCTCTCACTGGCCTTCCCTGGAGCCTCTACAGCACTTTTGTTATTGAGGAGAAGCATGGATTCAACCAGCAGGTAGATAAGGCTTGCTCGTATCTATTTTCTGTCATAGCTGGAATAAAACTAATGGCAAGATGTACTGAAATGTCTCTATTGTCCCTACTTTATAGACAGTGGGTTTCTTCCTGAAAGACGCTCTCAAGAAGTTTGCTGTGACTCAGTGTATTTTGTTGCCAGTGACATCATTGCTCCTTTACATCATCAAGATCGGTGGTGATTACTTCTTCATCTATGCCTGGCTCTTCACACTCATCGTCTCCCTGGTCAGTTTTCCTGGCTTTTGCTGAGTGTGTTATCTGTGAGAAAAATTAAAAGAGATTTTAACTGTCCTTCCCATTTTGCTCTACAGATTCTGGTGACTATCTACGCAGACTACATCGCCCCTCTGTTTGATAAATTCACTCCGCTGCCAGATGGAGAGCTGAAGAGTGAGATTGAGAGCATGTCAAAGTCCATCTACTTCCCCCTCACCAAGATCTATGTAGTGGAGGGTACAGCAAACCATACTCATCTTTTCATTTGTATTACTTTCTATAGAACTATAAATGCATGTGAATATAATCACCCTTTTCCTAATATATCTGTGCTCTTTTTTTTCTAGGTTCAAAGAGATCTTCCCATAGTAATGCATACTTCTATGGTTTCTTCAAAAACAAGCGCATTGTGCTATTCGACACTCTTTTGGAAGATTACTCTCCTTTAAATAAATCTGGAGAGAAAGAGCCAGGAACGGGAGAGGAGAACGAAGCAGCAGGCAATGAGAGCAAGTCCAAACCAAAGGTCAGATGGTCAGAGCCAGAACACTAACAAATTAGATTAAAAGTTTTTTTTTTTTTTTTACATTTTTTGTCTGTATTCAGAACAAGAAACAGGGCTGCAGTAACCCTGAGGTTCTGGCAGTTCTTGGACATGAACTGGGGCATTGGAAACTAGGCCATACAGTCAAGAACATTGTCATCAGCCAGGTGAGCTGCTATATCAGTAGTTTTTGTCACTGCACATTTCTGCAATGTTGTTCAAGTAGAATCTGATCAGGTTGAACAGTAGCTGATAATTAAACATAAAACACAGAAGGCACAGAACTTTAAGGGCCCGTGATCCGAGGACCAAAATTTGAGGATGTTAACAGCTCCCTGTTTCTTTACAGATGAACTCCTTCCTGTGTTTCTTCCTTTTTGCTGTCCTGATTGGTCGTAAAGAGCTCTTCATTGCATTTGGCTTTCATGACACCCAACCAACTCTTATCGGGCTGATGATCATCTTTCAGTTTATCTTCTCACCTTACAATGAGGTAGATCTTGCATTTCTCTCCTTTCTTCTGTCTCTCTGAAAAATACATGAGGATTTGTTTGCTAAAAATGCTTATTCTAACTTCAATGTGAATATCTTTGCTTAGAATTACATGCAGGACATTACAGTACGTTTGCAAATCACATGGTCAGTGTTTAGGGTAATCAAGTAGTATATACAAGGTGTCGTATAGATATACTAGATTAATTATAGGACATCGGCATTTATTAAAAGATGAAGAACAACCAAAATGTAATTTTGTAGCACTAGCTTGTCAGTAAAACTTGTCATGAGACAAAGAATTTTATCAAGACAAACTTTGAAGTACTTATTGTCTAAAATGGATTCAGAAAAAAAACATATAAAGTATTTATCACAAGTACATTTAAAGAATAATTGATAAAGTTGGATATATAAAATGTAGTCTTTTTATCTCCAAGTAAATATCTGTACTTATTTTATCGTTTGTTCAATCTGTATCTGCCTGCCATGTAATAGCCTGTGATGCTGATATGGTAATAAATGTAAAGAAATCTAAATACAACCCTTTTCTGGGTATTCAGATGTGTATGATCCAATTCACCTTCTTTTTCCTTCTTCAGCTGCTGTCGTTCTGTTTGACGGTGTTGAGCCGAAGGTTTGAATTTCAGGCAGATGCATTTGCGCGCAATATGGGCCGATCGTCTGAGCTGTACTCTGCTCTCATCAAGCTCAATAAGGACAACCTAGGCTTCCCTGTAGCAGATTGGCTCTTCTCTATGTGGCATTACTCCCATCCTCCCCTGCTAGAGCGGCTCAGAGCCCTCACTGGACCCAAACAAGACTGACAGCTTTCCAAGGGGGCGCCATGTTCACCACTTGCTCCCCCGAGAAAGGGTCTCCGTCGGCCTCTAATGGCCCTCTGATATCAATGCCTATTGCTCTCTCCTTCTCTCTCTTTTATTTCCATTCCTCTTCTTAAGTATTTGGGTTTTGCCGTTTGTTTGTTATCGTCCCCTGGAAAGAAGTCTAAATTGATTTAAGATGGCTTCAGATAACTCGATGTACAAGATGTTAATGATTTTTAAGTCTTTTGAAGTTGTTCTTGATATGGTTTTGATTGTTTTAATTTGTTTATACATTTTAACTGTGAATTACCCCCTCCGGTTCTTTAGAATCATGCATTTTGACTTTAATTTTGTGTCATCCGCTTGAACCGTGAGAGAGGGGAGGTTAAAACATCTCAGAGGGGCTCTTAGTAATGTATGAAACCAAGAGATTCTTACCAAGAGGTTTAATACTGAGTGCCAGCTGGTGTACTTTAATGTCTGAAACTGGAATGAAGACTGTCTGGAATTTAGTGAAATGAAATGGATCAGATGACAGATGTTATGGACTACCCAATTAGACTTCTATTCTGAACTCGCTTGGCTCAGTTAGGCCAATTAAAATGTCTATTCCAATTTGAGTTCTTTCAACCTTTTGAAATAATTTTGTACTTTGTTTTACCAATTAAAGGTGTTTGAACATTTGTGTGTATATATATATTAATTTTTGTGAAATATAAGCAACATGCAAGGACCAGGTTGACTTAAAAAAATATTAAATAAGTGGTTAGAAATGTTTTATTTAGTTAATTTTATTTCTGTGCCTGTATGTGCAAGATGTTGCTATGAGAATATGTGTAGAAAAATGATACCGTCACATTTTCCTCATTTCCTCAGAGAATTGAAACCCTTAATAGTAACTGTTCTACTAGCGGAAACTGCATTTATGAGGATTCTGTGAGCTTTCACATTAAGAGTGTTACATTTGGCATGCAATCCTGTCAAAATGTTGAATGTGTAGATGGATTAATGTGGAGTAGAAGTGGCTTGAATAGTCCATAGAATGCCCACCTGTTGAAAATATGCCCTAAACCATAACAAATCCTTAGAGAGAGTTTAATTGGCTGTATATGTTCAAACTTTCTCCACAAGAATGTCTTGTGACATCTGGAATGTTTGGACTGGAAAGATTAACTTTTGTCACTATGAATAAAACAGATCACAACAGCTTTGCTTTAACCTTATTTATGTTTCCATTTAATCTTTCTTTTTTTATCCGCAGGCTCTTTAATTGCTCTATTCACATCTTTTAGGGGTACATTTTTTATTGCATTTATAACAGCATAGTCATATATTAAAAGTGATATTGTCAATGTTTTGGAGTGGCTGTTAGGTCTTCAGAGATTTAAAACTCATTAAAATATTTGGTTGGAGGCACGGTTTATTGTAGGTTATCAAGAATAAAAGATTCTATACAAAATGTAATGTTCGGGGAATGAATACATTTGTACAAGTACAAGTGTTTGAACATTTTTGGTTACTCCGAATCACTCAAATGGTATTAATAAACTTCCTAATACAGTTCTCTAATGCCTTGTTTAAATTGTTTTAATTTTTTATTTTAATTTATTTATTTTGCTCACGGCAGCAGAATGTCATGCAGGTCAAAGGGGTTGTAAATGTTTGATTGCAACTGTACATGCTTGCGAAGTTGCATAGACATAGGGTAAGCCATTTTAACTTAAATGATTGCAGGGTCACTTGTAATTGCATTTTTACCAGGAATCATTTAATTATAGAGCTCTCTAATTTAATTACAGAGCTCTGCAATTGCATTCTTTCTAGTAACAAATGAATTCGAGAGATCTGTGATTACATTGCTACTAGTACTCCAATTATAGAGCTCTCTAACTCAATTTCTACTAGTAACTAGTAAGGACTTGGAGAACTCTCTAAACTGAATAAGAGCTCTGCAATTGCATTCTTATTAAGGCAAGTTTATTTATATAGCACATTTCATATACAATGGTAATTCAAAGTGCTGAGTTTTGAGTCTAGATTTAAATGTGACTAGTGTTTTAGCACATCTGATCTCTTCCGGAAGCTGATTCCAGCTGCGGGCGGCATAGTAACTAAAGGCAGACTCCCCTTGTTTTGTGTGAACCCTTGGTATTTCTAACTGACTTTATCCTAGTGATCTTAGTGGTCTGTTAGGCTTATATTCAGTGAGCATATCTGCAATATATTTTGGTCCTAGGTCATTTAGTGACTTATATACGAGTAAAAGTACTTTAAAATCATTCCTAAATGTAATTGGAAGCCAGTGTAAGGACCTGAGGACTGGTGTGATATGCTCAGATTTTCTGGTTCTAGTCAGAATCCTGGCAGCAGCGTTCTGGATGAGCTGCAGCTGTCTAATGGTCTTTTTGGGAAGGCCAGTGAGGAGCCCATTACAATAGTCCACCCTGCTGGTGATAAAGGCATGAACAAGTTTCTCCAAGTCTTGGCTGGAAACAAAACATCTAATTCTTGCAATGTTTTTTAAATTATAGTATGCTGATTTAGTTACTGCTTTAACATGACTACTGAAACTAAGATCTGTCTCCAGAATCACACCAAGATTCCTGACTTGATTTTTAGTTGTTTGACCCCTAGAGTCAAGGTATGCATTCACCTTGAAAACTACATCTTTGTTTCCAAATGCAATGACACCAGTTTTTTCCTTGTGTTTCTGGCACATCCAACTATTAATTTCATATTTCATTTAATAGGAATTACTAGTAAAATAAAGTAGAGCTCTCTATATGATAATTGCTACTAGTAGAAACTGAATTACAGATCTCTCTAATGGAATTGTTACTAGTAAAAATGCAATTACGACGAGTAACGCTGGGAGTATTTTAGGCTAAAACGACTTACCAATTGCCATACATATATATATATATAGAACAATGTGAAATTCTTGTTTGCGGTTGTACACTGTCTGTCAGCGCATGTCAGCGCGCATTCAGCGGTTATGGACTGTACTATTGTGAGTTCCTGTAAAGAAACATAATGTATAAGCTTATTGTGTACAGTATTTAAAAAAATAGAATAAAAAAATTGAATAAACTAACTTTCTTATTAACACCAGAATACCAGTGTATGTGAATGAGTTTCCCCAGCGTTCACTTATTTTCTATAATAATGGTACGGTCCTGTTTTGAGTCAGTTACAGTTACAGGAGCGCACACTCTTGTCACTCCATGCATGATCGCCTGAAGAGAGAATGGCTAGATTTCTAAACCGTAATGTAAGGACTTTTTTGGCCACACAGATCAGGATGTCGTCCGACCAGGTAGATATGAAACATATTTTTGTCTTTCTTTAACCTACGAAAGTTAAAATATAACTATTTTACCTGAAGCACGCAATGTCAGTCTGTTACCAATGTATTTCGTCACACTTGTTTGTTTTTAAACACGTTATATGTTGTTTTAACGTACAGCGTCGATTACAAGTAGCTATCAACCGTTTTTACCTGTTTTTATAATGTAGTCTATGGTTTTATGCAATAACACAACTGGAGTGCTTTCAGTATGCCCTTGTGTTATGACCCCTCTGTTTACATTCAGGACAATTATACATTCTTTGAGCTTGCAAACTTTTTGGAGCAGTAGAGTCAGCATATACTTTATACACACACACAGACACACACACACACACACACACACACACACATAGCTCAAAGAATGTATTAATTTCTGCTGGTCAATCAATGAACTAGTTACTGTTTATTAATAAACTATTCTATCTTTTGCAATTTCTCTCCCTCTGATGAAGCTAGGAGAACTGGGTAAAGGTGCTGGGAAAGGAGGCGGCGGTGGAGGTGCGGTGAGGGAGGCAGGAGGTGCGTTTGGCAAGAAACAAGCAGCTGAGGAGGAGATGTACTTCAAGTGAGTGGTTTTGCTTGAGCCCATTGTGAATTTTATCGCACATACTAGATCTCTACTGCTGATATGGCTATTTTACGGTGGCCGAGAGAGCTCAAAGCGCTGCAACTTCAGAAAACACATGCAAATAGAAAAAGGACCAGCAAATCAAGAAAACATCTTTATCAACTTGACAACAAACGTGCTGCAAATGCTCACAAGAAAACCAAATAAATATTTTTTTTATGTGTATTTTGTAGTGGTTTATTTGGTTGTGTTGTGAGCATTTGCAGCGCACATGTTGTCAAATTGATGAAGATATTTTCTTAATTTGCAGGTGTTTTTTTCTATTTGCAGCGTGTTGAGCTCTCTCGGCCACCGTACTATTAGCAAAATCAGCCCTCTCTCAATATTTGATTCTGCTATGTGCAGATATAAAGCTCAAACAGTGTTGTATGCACTTTTTTACTTAAGAAGGTTTTATTTGGAGTTATTTAATAATTTGAAAGCTGCTTAAAAGGTTATTGCATGTCTTATTCCCCCCTCTATCACCCTCACAGGAAAAAAGAGCAAGAACAATTTGCTGCTCTAAGAAGACACCACCGGGAAGAAATCGACCACCACCAAAAGGAAATTGAGAGATTACAACAGGAAATCAGTCGCCATGAGGGCAAAATCAGAAAACTTAAACAAGACAAATGAGACCGGCGAAATCGTGACATTACATTTCATAGAAAAATATCCCACACATGTTTTTAAATGTGATTAAATAATTGTAGATGCTTTATTTTTATTAAGCATTTGTGATCTCTGCTCTCACGTATGAAAGCATGTAATCAGAGGTGGAAAGAGTACAAAAATATTCTACTCAAGTAAAAGTACCATTACATTAATGAAATTTTACTTAAGTACAAGTAAAAGTACCAGTCTAAAAATCAACTCAAGTAAAAGTAAAAAGTAGCTCATTTAAAATTTACTCAGAGTAAAAATTACTTAGTTACATTTTAACAGTGGGAGGGAGTCAAAAATGGGACAGGCCAAGGGTGTCAAACTCAGTTCCTGGAGGGCCACAGTCCTGCACAGTTTAGATTTAACCCTAATTAAACACACCTGATCCAGCTAATCTAATCATTTAGGTTTATTTGAAAACTACATGATATGTGTGCTGGAGCAGGGTTAGAACTAAACTCTGCAGGGCTACGGCCCTCCAGGAACTGAGTTTGACACCCCTGGGATAGGTCTATTAATCTCAAACTAGTTGTTTTTAATTAAAGGAATCAGTTATTTAGAATAATAAAACATTTGGGCTGTTACCAGGCAAATCAGTATCAACAAACTCATCTTTTAATGCAGAGGAAATGCAGAAGATTCATTGGAAGTGGCATTTAGATGTATTACACTGTTTAGTGCAGGACAAGAATGCATTTAACCTGCAGTTACAAATGCATGAATAATGTTTTGATATACAAAACATAAAATGTTGAATACTCATTTGAAATTATAAGAAATTAATTATTTAAAAAAATCAAAAGATACTTTAAATGTGATATTAAAATGGCCAGTATGTGTCAGCAAGTCACTGTTAATAAGTGAGTCATTGCGATTGATTCGAATCATTTAAACGGTTGATTCATTCAGGAACGAAACACTGTCACGTTGCTCAGAGACGCAAAACTGTGCTTTGGTGGCTGTGTTTGGAATTATTTTCTGTTGTAGAAATAGAGCTAAAAAAGGCAATATGGTGTCTAAAACGCAAGTCTCTTAATTAACATGTTTACTGAACTGTTATATATATATGTATGTATGTATATATTCATGATGATTTTTGGAGGAAAAGACGGCATTCTTTGTGTGATTTTGATTTAATGTATGAAATTATATAAATATGTGAATTTTCTGCCCCTATATCTTCAATTTTGTGATCATTCTAAACATAGGCGCCGATTTATGTTTTTCTCCGTGGGTGCTCAAGGGCGCAAGCCATTTAAAAAATAAAAAAATAGACTAGGCTATTAAAAAAATATTGCATTTCAGAACCTTAGGCTAATGGACAGCGGCCGATACAAACAAACACAACAGCGTCACTTCTCAAAAATACAAACAGGATTGGAGATGAAAAGTTTAACTGACACGTAACCGCTAATGCGTTCAGCTTCTTGGGAAATTAATGTTTTGTAAATATTGATTAAAAGACTATTGCGAAAGGACAGCGTTTCCATTAACCGATTGTTGCGACTAAAATAATGAGTTTCTGGGAATGTCTACCTCATTTATGTTTCGAGGTTTCTTTTGATAGTGGCCTGGCTTTTCTTTGAGGTTTCGAATCCATTATTCATATAGGCTAAAAAAATATTTTTTTATTTTATGTATTTAACAAAGAACTTGTATTCTGTCCAAAAGTAGGCTACTTTTGTGTCCATTAGTTTTTCCTCTTTTAAACCGTATATAGGCCTATACTTGAGCAGAAAAATGTTCCCATTTAAACCCTGTTACGAACTTTAAGGAGTCTAGGGAATGTACCGTAACATTTACATATTAACGTACTGCTGGGTATGAAATGAGGTGGAAGAACATGACAGACAAAACTTTGAAAGAGAAAAAATACTGGACGTTTATTCACAAAAAGCCAAAGCCACTAGATCCAGTAAAATAATGTCGATATATCAATATTAATAGGTTTGGCTTTTTTTTTATAACAAATCTGTCCATTTTAGTCTGATTAATGATTAGTGATTACGGAAAGCATTACATGATTACATACTACGGCACTGTATAGTGGGGGATGGGACGTTTTCAGAAACGCTGTGATTGGTGAATAGGATATGGAACATGCATGCGACTGGTTATGTCACTGTCACTGACAACAACATAACCAATCACAGTGTGGCAGACGCTTCATAGCGCCAACTGCAATGTTTAATTTTAAATAAATGTAGCCTACTGGCAGTCTGGCACTGGCACACGTGGGTGCTCATTTTCCGTGGGTGCTCGGTATTTTCCGTGGGTGCTCCACGGTATCGGCGCCTATGATTCTAAATGCATTTTAGGAGACTGAATCACACAGTGAAAGAACGCACTATAAGCGCGCACATCATTAAAACAAAAAATATGATATTATCGCAGATGATATATATAGCACACTCCTCACCACTGTCTTTTTGGCTAATTTGTGCAAAACCTCTTGCTAAAATGTCAAAGCTTCATTTTAACCACCAATGCAACGATGCAATTATTTAGCTTACCTCTTCTTGCGAAGGGTTGATGTCTTGTCGAGATTTTATAAGCTGCTAGTTTGGTCTTCCTAAGCAAGTACAGCTTACACTGCATAATAGAGCATACATATGGCCAGGGGTTCACTTCATTTCCTTCGAGTTCAACTTCAGAATATGACGGGGTTTCGTTTTCAGCGGTGTCTGCACCACTAACGCCTGTTTTGACCGTCTGCATCTTTCTTGTGATTTTAGCGCCAGTTTGCCCTCCTGCCCATTATTTACTGACGTAGTTTCCAGGGAGCGATTTTTTTTTTTTTTTTTTTTTACTCAGTAATTAATGTGTTTTAAAATGTAGCGAAGTACAATACTTTAAACAAAATATACTTAAGTAAAAGTAAAATTACAGATTTAAAAAAATACTTTAAAAAGTATTAGTACACAAAAAAGCTACTCAATTACAGTAACGCGAGTAAATGTAATTCGTTACTTTCCACCTCTGCATGTAATACAGATATGGCTGGAACACTGAAAATATACATTTGTATTAAATCAGTACACTTTCTCCTCTTGACAATAAACATGAAATGGTGTCTCAAATATGAAATATGTTTTGGTATGAATAATGTTTACTGAACAAAGCCATCAATTCATTTGAGTTCAAAATATTCATTTAAGTACCAATAATAAATATAAGATACTTATAGTTTACACTGTATTTAGAGCAAACTGTACCAAATAAAATAATGTTCATCCCATATTCCTGGAGGTCTCCTGCAATATATATTTTAGATCAAGAGTCTCAAAACTCAGTCCTGGAGGGCCGGCGTCCTGCAGACCTTTTCAACACCTGCCTAAACATTCAAGTGTACCTAGTAAGACCTAGATTTGCTGGTTCAGAGGTTTTTGATTAGGGTTTGAGTTAAACTCCGCAGGACATTGGCCCTCCAAGGCCAAGTTTGGTGACACCTGTTTTAGATATTTGTATTTCTGATAGACCCACATCATGTATTTATGCTAATGAGCCAGTTAGGCTTAGTCAGGTGTGTTAAATTATAGGAACATCCAAAACATGCAGTATTATTGGTCCTTTTTTAGTTTACCTCCATTTGAAGAGCCCTTGTAGCACATATGCCATCCATCTGATGGCAGTAGAAATAAATAATCGGATTACAAACGTCCTCTGAAGAGCAGAGCGTCTGTCGCGTCATTTCCGATGACGCGTGAAGCCCCGCCCACGCCCCTGTCTTTTACATCGGGCGGCCCCGCGTGTCTTTCTTTTCCCACATCATGGCGGACCGGTTCAATAAGGTGCGTTCGAGCGGTGCGATTTATATTCTGATATCTCGCTTTTATTTAGTGAGGAATGTACTATTTGAGGGCTAATGTGTAGGTAACGTTACCTGAAGCTATATGCGTTATAGTGTTACTCCATTAGACCCGGTAGAGCTATTATTTTTGGGAGAGAAATGCGTGTGTAATCGCGCATGCTGTCTTGCTGGAAGTCAGGCCTGTAGTGAGCGTAACACTCGTGGTTCTGTAAAAACCGGACTTGAGTTGCTGTCCATACCCAGGTACTCCTAAAAATAAACTGTGTGTGTCCTCAGAATATGTACGTTAAATAGGGATTCATGAAATCGTTTAGGCCTAATTAATAGACGTGTACGTTTTACCGTAGTGGGCTGAATTACTGCACCGTTGTCTATTGCGAAGCCCATAGCCTGTTGTATTACACAAAATTACCACAAAATGTTTAGAAATATTGTTGGTGGCGTTAATTTGATAACGCATGTCAGATGTGCTTGTCGTTGACGAGTTCGCAACCACAGTTTAGTATTCGAGTTTAACGACCATGAGAATACTTTACGTGCACTACCATCTGAGACAAAGCAACGTTTTGATGAACGCATATGGAGTTATGAACTTACCCCGTACTAATAAGAGAAATGTGGTTTAATTTCTTCATAGGTTCTGATCCTAGATGGCAGAGGCCATCTACTCGGTCGTCTTTCCGCTATTGTGGCCAAGCAAGTGCTGCTGGGTAAGTTTATGCTTTTTTAAGAGGTTAATGTTCTAGTATTTAAAAAGCCCTATCACATAAATAACAGTTCATCATTGTTCTGAATCGGTTAACATTAGGTGGAATGTTGTAAGAATTGTATTGACCAGGGTTTTTTTTTTTCTTTTTGTATAATGTTCTCCTTACAGGCCACAAAATTGTGGTGGTGAGGTGTGAGGGTATCAACATCTCTGGCAACTTCTACCGCAACAAACGTAAGTTTGTTGACCACTTATAAGTATGTTGCGTTTTCAATGCACTGATTTTATGAATGTGAAACCATTGAAAATTGGTAAACTGGATGTTTTGTTTGTGCAGTGAAGTACTTGGCTTTCCTCCGCAAGAGGATGAACACCAACCCTTCCCGTGGACCGTATCACTTTAGAGCCCCCAGCAGAATCTTCTGGAGGACAGTAAGAGGTGAGTTTTTTTTTTTTGTTTGTTTTTTTGTTTATCACACACTTTGCAGTGGTGACACTTTAAACAATGATGAATACATTATCCCGAATCTGATTCCAGTTTGATGATAGCAATCTACGGATCTGACTACTGAGTTTGAATGTCACAAATCATCAGTTATCAGTTTCACCCTTTCAGCCAATGGGTAGATGATTGAATATTGACTTTTTTAAACAGGTATGCTTCCACATAAAACCAAGAGGGGTCAGGCTGCTCTGGACAGGCTGAAGGTGTTTGATGGCATCCCTCCTCCTTATGACAAGGTAGCTTATTCTGACTCCGCTTATTTCACAAATAAATACTGTCGATGATGACTATAAACCGCCTTGTTTGACTGTTGGCTGAGAACAAATTCAATTCAAAACTGAGACCTCTTTGCTTCTGGAGTTTAGAATTTGTCCTTTTTCTTGCATCTCATCTGCATCTGTGTTCCACAGAGAAAGCGTATGGTCGTCCCAGCTGCTCTCAAGATTGTGCGTCTGAAGCCAACACGCAGAGTGAGTCTTTGTGGAATTTTCTTCAATATTTGAAACTGCTTTTTGTCAATGATGTTTTTCTACAGTAATTATGAGTTTAACGACCATGAGTCCACTTCATGCACTACCAGCTGAGACAAAGCATCAGATTCCTTTTATCCTGACTGTGAAGTACACAATGCTTAAAAACCATGTTTTTCCTGATGTCTCGTTCATTGTAGTTTGCTGTGCTTGGACGTTTGGCCCATGAAGTTGGCTGGAAGTACCAGGCTATCACCGCCACTCTGGAGGAGAAGAGAAAGGAGAAGGCCAAGCTGCGCTACACAAAGAAGAAAGTTGAGATCAAGCTAACCAAGCAGGCGGAAAAGAATGTGGAGAGCAAGATTGCAAAATATACTGAAGTTCTTAAACAGTATGGTGTCCTTGTTTGAGCTGTCCATGCAGCCAGTCAAAATAAATGTTTATAGAAACTATTGTCTTGAGTGGGTTGTTTCATTGGATTAACAATCTACAAGTGCTGTTTTTCTATAAATTGGTGTCATGATTAAATATTTGTGGCTCCTTTACTATATAGGATATTTGTATTGTGTTTTTTTTTTATTTATTTTTTTAAGGTAAATTCCTTAAATGGTTCAGTGTTTACTCAAAAAAAAATTTTTAATTAATTTATTAATTTTTTATTAATTTTAAGTTGATACAACATTCATGTTGAGTATTTGGTTTATTTAAATCGTAGGTGCCCAAACTCCATTCTGGAGGGCTGCTGTCCTGCAGATTTAGATCCATCTGCAGTTAGACACACATGAACCAGCTAATCAAGCTCTTACTAGGCATAATAGAAACCTCCAGGCAGGTTAGAGCTAAACTCTGCTAAACCTTGGCCCTCCGGGACTGAGTTTGGGCATCTCTGATTTAAAGATTACTATGCATGTGTATGCTATAAAAATGCCTATGATGAATTTGCTAGTTCATAATATCACCTCTATTTGTGTTCTATGTTTCGTGCTGTGTATGTTTTGTTTTTTTTAATGCTGTCGCAACTAGTTGCACAATGTTTCTAGTACTTAATTTTAAGAGCTTTTCAGTCAGGAGGAAACTTCTGGATCATTTGTGCACCTCGAGGACATTAGAAAGCTATGAAAGGATATGAAAGAGCCTGACAGAAAATCTAGCTCTAAATTAGTATTGGTAATGAAATGAGCGTCAACAAATTACTAGATATTTCCGCGTAGTGGGTCTTTTATTTTGACACTGGATTCTGTCGTGAATTCACGTGACGACGACTTTCAGACGGAAACATGGCTTTTCTTACAGAGGATCAGTTCACTGCTTTACAGCTGCTTTTAAAGGTATGCAATATAATATATTATCAGTTACTTGTCCATATAGATTGTTGAAATGCCCGTTAATTAGACTGAGCTTTAGTGTATTCTGTCATTATTTACTATTCATTCAGGCTCCGTCTAAAGATGCAGTTCGGCAGATCTGCACAGAGAGTTACCCAGCCGGAGCCTCCAAGTGTCAGTCTATAGTAGAAAATACTGCTAATGCTCTCTCTGTGTCCAATAGTGAAGCGATGCAGGTGGGTTCGTGCCATTAAGTCTATTTGATTACAAATATTCCAGCTCCGAGACATCGGATGTATGTTGTTTGTTTACAATTGTTAACAGTGTCCGATAATCAAAAAAAAGTGTATGTGTGTGTTTTATGTGACTCAATTAGTTATCTATTCAACATATTTACCAGTCATAAATTTAACCTAACTCAAAAGTAAATTTTAGTCACAAATGTTACTGATGGTGGGATTGAATGGATTAATGTTTATGTAAAGCATACAAATTCATTTAAATGTTGTTTGTGCTAATATTTCCTTTATTTTTATTAATCTACAGTTGCTGACAGCTTTTCACATGCTCTCGCATCATGTTGTGTACCAGAATTTAACCTCTCCAGAACAGATCTTGCCAGTTTTCCCAGAATCATTCCACTCGAACCTGAAGAATCTGATCACCAAAATTCTTTTGGAAAACAGGTGGATATATCTGTAATATTTTTACAGAAATCTGCTTGAGTAATTTACCCTGCTGACTAGTTTATAACTTATTTTTGGTGTGAATATTTTTAGTGTCACATGGAGAAATGAAGCTTTATCCAGTCAAAGTGAGTGTGAGATGATAATACAGTTTTCATCGTATCACAAGATGGTTGATGACATTTATTCTTTGCTTGTGTTATAACATATGTATTTTTTATAGTTTCACTGCCAAAGCTGGTGGATTTGGAGTGGCGAGTGGACATGAAAACGGCTTCAGACTCCTTGAGTCGTATGGCTGTGCCAACTTGTCTGTTGCAAATGAAAGTAAGCTACAGCCATATTATATGCTGTAATTTACATTTATGCTAATCAGATATGTATAAAGATAGATATCTGTAATAAGAATAAAATATTGGTTTAAAACCTATTCTCAACTGATATTTAATATTTTATTCAAGATTTAAAGTAATGTTTTAATAAAACCTCAAAATCACTCTCACAACTCTGTTTATGTGTAGCTCCAGGACACTCCTTGCATTACCGGCGGTCCAAGTGAGTCCACAGTTACAATGGAGCTGAGCAAAGAGACTCTGGACACCATGATAGACGGTTTGGGTCGCATCAGGGACCAGCTGAGTACAGTGGCAAGGAAATAGATCTGAATAAAAGATGTTGCCCCCGACACCTGTCTGTGGACATACAGACTGATGGACATGGGAAGGATGTCAAAACAAAACAAAATGGACGTTAAATAAAAAAAGAAATGTATGCTAGGTTAACTGATTCAATATGTAAAATGGAGTTTGCTCTTGTTTTGATTTGTGGTTTGTTTTTCATTTATTAAACATTGTTATATTGTTATACAGTGCATTAGCATGGTTTAAATCGTACTTATATGACCACCATCAGTTCATAGCAGTGAATGAAGATGTATCCTATCGATCACAAGTGCAGTATGGAGTACCTCAAGGCTCAGTACTAGGGCCGCTACTCTTCACGCTTTATATGTTACCCTTGGGAGATATCATCAGGAAACATGGTGTTAGCTTTCACTGTTATGCTGATGATACTCAGCTCTATATTTCTTCGCAGCCCGGTGAAACACACCAATTTGAAAAACTAATGGATTGCATAGTCGATATAAAAAACTGGATGACGAGTAATTTCTTACTGCTAAATTCTGAAAAAACAGAGGTGTTAATTATAGGACCTAAAAACTCTGCTTGTAATAACCTAGAACACTGTCTAAGACTTGATGGTTGCTCTGTCAATTCTTCGTCATCAGTTAGGAACCTAGGTGTGCTATTTGATCGCAATCTTTCCTTAGAAAGCCACGTTTCTAGCATTTGTAAAACTGCATTTTTCCATCTCAAAAGTATATATCTAAATTACGGCCTATGCTCTCAATGTCAAATGCAGAAATGTTAATCCATGCATTTATGACCTCAAGGTTAGATTATTGTAATGCTTTATTGGGTGGTTGTTCTGCACGCTTAGTAAACAAACTACAGCTAGTCCAAAATGCAGCAGCAAGAGTTCTTACTAGAACCAGGAAGTATGACCATATTAGCCCGGTCCTGTCAACACTGCACTGGCTCCCTATCAAGCATCGCATAGATTTTAAAATATTGCTTATTACTTATAAAGCCCTGAATGGTTTAGCCCCTCAGTATTTGAATGAGCTCCTTTTACATTATAATCCTCTACGTCCGCTACGTTCTCAAAACTCAGGCAATTTGATAATACCTAGAATATCAAAATCAACTGCAGGCGGCAGATCCTTTTCCTATTTGGCGCTCAAACTCTGGAATAACCTACCTAACATTGTTCGGGAGGCAGACACACTCTTGCAGTTTAAATCTAGATTAAAGACCCATCTCTTTAACCTGGCATACACATAACATACTAATATGCTTTTATTATCCAAATCCGTTAAAGGATTTTTAGGCTGCATTAATTAGGTAAACCGGAACCGGAAACACTTCCCATAACACCCTATGTACTTGCTACATCATTAGAAGAATCGCATCTACGCTAATATTTGTCTGTTTCTCTCTTGTTCCGAGGTCACCGTGGCCACCAGATCCAGTCTGTGTCCAGATCAGAGGGTCACTGCAGTCACCCGGATCCAGTACGTATCCAGACCAGATGCTGGATCAGCACCTAGAAAGGACCTCTACATCCCTGAAAGACAGTGGAGACCAGGACAACTAGAGCCCCAGATACAGATCCCCTGTAAAGACCTTGTCTCAAAGGAGCACCAGGACAAGACCACAGGAAACAGATGATTCTTCTGCACAATCTGACTTTGCTGCAGCCTGGAATTGAACTACTGGTTTCGTCTGGTCAGAGGAGAACAGGCCCCCCAACTGAGCCTGGTTTCTCCCAAGGTTTTTTTCTCCATTCTGTCACCGATGGAGTTTCGGTTCCTTGCCGCTGTCGCCTTTGGCTTGCTTAGTTGGGGACACTTCATCGACTACAGCGATATCGTTGACTTGATTGCAAATAAATGCACAGACACTATTTAACTGAACAGAGATGACATAACTGAATCCAATGATGAACTGCCTTTAACAATCATTTTTGCATTATTGACACTGTTTTCCTAATGAATGTTGTTCAGTTGCTTTGACGCAATGTATTTTGTTTAAAGCGCTATATAAATAAAGGTGACATTGACATATTAAAAATTTTTCCCTCCTTGACATTTTTCCATTGCAAAACTATTTTCTATATTCACAGCAATAAACTGAACAAAATGCTAATCATTTTTCTTTGTGTACTAAATTGGCTCGATGAACCTGCTATGTTTTTTTTTACTTTACTTGCACGACATACCGCTGGGGGCTAATAAATAATTTTAGCTTGAGTGGGTTCGCATATATGTGAAAGGTTGGTGTGTTTTTAGCATACTTACCACTGAGGTACATTAAATACTGTTTCTGTTACATGTGAGTTAAAAGAGATGATCTAGTCCAGGGGTTTTCAAACTGTGGGTCGCGACCCACTCGTGGGTCACGGAATGGAACAAGGTGGGTCGCACAAAGTCACTTGGCTGCAGCTAATTTTGCGTTTCAATGACACACAGACACTAACACAGTTCAGTCTAGGGCTGCACGAATGTGACGAGTGGGGCGGGGCCTAGTGCCATGGGAACAGAGCTAGGCCGGTGGAGTGATTGGGAAATGAGCAACACTCACCGGTCTCAAGAACCACGGAGGAGATCGGAAAGATACAAAAGAGGAGCGATGACAGTGAAGGACGAGAGAGGACCAGGCCTGGGTTTTATTTTGTGTTTGTTTTTTATTTGTGCACGGCAGTCATCCGAGAGGGGCTGTCGCGCTGTTTTGTGTTTATTTGGTTATTAAAACTTTGTTTGATTGTCCGCCGGTTCCCACCTCTTTCCACGAAGGAGTCATCGAGGCGGTGGGCTGGAGTGAGTTCGCCCCCCCCGGCAACTCACTCCAGCCCACCACATCGAGCACCCTCGGCGGCAGACTCCTTCGCCCTGCTCGATGGCACTGCGGATTCACCCCAGCGGCGAAGGATCTTCGGCAGCGCGCCCCTCCTTCCTCCCTGGCTTCGGCACCAGTGTAAAACATTAAAATCTTCACAATCACAGGAAGAAGGAGGCGGGAACTGGGAACCCACTCATCACAACGATATAGCCCACCAACATTAATAATGAACTGCAATATCCTTAGTGTGATTTTCAAATTGCAATTAAGTCCGTGTGCGTTGCGTGTTTTGAAGGTCTCAGAGCAATGTCATTAAAAGGTTCAATCGGTCTTTTTTTACCTATTTCACAATTATTTTAATCTCCAAACTGTTTTAGATAGTTCTGCTTTGCTTCTTATGCTTTTCTAAAAAAGTGTTGGATTGTGCTCCGTTCTCGCCGACACACACGGAAGGATCATGAATGCAACAAAACACAGCAGCGCAGATCACACTTCACTGGAGTGAGCCTGCTTCACGTTTTTATGGACACTACATATTTTAACGCCAGTAAACAAAAATTAAAACTTGTAAATTTGTAGTGAAATTTTCAGTTGTACTCTAAAATAAAATGGTTATTTTTCTTAAATACTTAATTTCTGTCATAAAAATTTTAAGTAAGATTAGGTTTAAAGTAATTTCACTCGTTGTTTTTTTTTTTTTTTTAATATTTTGGTGGGTCGTGAAATATATTACACTTGTCTAGGTGGGTCGTGGAATGGAAAAGTTTGGGAACCACTGATCTAGTCTACAACACGGGAAGTCATTCTCGGTGTTATCTGATAACTTTCTGCATGGCCATGAGAGGCGCTGTAAACTTTTAATAGCTTTCCTGTAAGTGAGAAAATAAAATAAGACAAAATAAAAGTTTCAGATATATGGTGTAGGGGGGCAATATCACAAAACCCTTTACAATATTGTTTTTGAAATGAAGAGTAGACTAGGCTGAATTCTTGAAATACGATAAATAAAAACGGGGGGACAATAACAAACTAAGAAATAATAAGAGCGAAAAATGAAGGGAAACAGGAAAGCAAGACACTTAGAAAAATTACATTGTGGTAAGAATATTGCTTGTCAAAGTTTCATACCTATATTTAGAAAGTCAGGAACAGGAGGTTTAATTTTGACACAATGGTGAACCCGGAAGAGCAAATTAGTGTTTACAGTCGCATGCCGCTTGTATTTATTGTGTTATGTTTATAAAACCTGACTGTAAGATTCAACCCGCCATTAAATCCACAGAAAAAGAAGAAGAAGAAAGTGACTGTAACGCTCTCGCGGTGATGATGAGACAGCTGTACTGCACTGCAGGAGCGGGGATGGAGGAGCTACTGGCCGAGGAGCTACAGCACAAACTCTGCGCCACTCAAGTGCGTTATACGGCATTTTATTGAGGTTATTCATTATTTCACACCAAGAGTGATATGCAGAAGAAAAATAACTAGATAATTTACTCTAAAGATGTTCTGCATGTGTATATTCATCCACCTGTTATAGCTCAACTTTCCCATGATGATGTGTTATTTGTGTTTTTGTTATGTGCTTTGTTTGTGTCAGGTGGAGCAGATTCCAGGTAGAGTTTTTTTCTGCAGCAATGCTGATCTACAAACCGTGACACAACTCAAGTCTGCAGAGAGGTTGTTTATCCTCCTGCGCAAAGCTGAAGCCCTTTCACTCCCCAACAACCCAGGTGTGGATGAACGAGAATTCACTGTTCTGATTGGTTGAAAACAGATGACATAGTAAAGAGTAAAAAAAACGGCAACTTTTATTTAGTGTACAAAAATCTACTTTTGCAAATAATCACTGCCTATGCTGTCATGAAAACATTTTAGTGAATGTACTGTGAACCTTCGATTAAGTCTTATTTGTTTAATGGAAATCACACTTCAGTCAGCAGGTTGTGAGAGACTTTCAGTACATCATTTGCCTATTTACTGTAGGCATTCAAGAGATCAGAACCAGTGTACTACAGTACATTATTCTGACATGCAGCCCATTTTACAGACTGATCTTCCCTTTTCTTCTTTTAATAGCAAAGGCAGCTGCTGTTATACAGCAGAGAGTTGTGGGAGATCCAGATATTTGGAGGCAGACCTTCTTAACCTGGACAGCCCTGCAGCAAGAGCTTCAGAGCAGCCAGCAGCGTGGACAGAAGAGAAAGAGAGAGGATGAAGAAGACAGTTTGCACACACCATCCTTCAGAGTGAGCTGCCGATGTAGTGGAGTCATTGCCCGCTCTTATACCTCTCAGGTGTTTATTTTGTAATATTTTGTTCATGGTATGTTTTAATGTGCTCTGTATAATGCAATCTAAAATGCAGTCTAATTTAAAGCTTGTAATAAACAGACATCATAAAGGATTTAAGCTAATTTATACATGCACATTGTTATGCAATATCAATGATATCAATTGTAAAATGTAATAAACAAATGCTAAAAATAATCATTTTCATTAGTGGTCTCAAATTTGGACATCATTATATATTGATGAAAATATTAATCCATTTATAATCCTGGCTTATTCAGTTTCTGTGTGTATGTTTAGAGACTGAGTCGTATCATTGGGATGGCCATCAAAGAAGATCTTGGGTGGAAGGTGGACCTAAGAGATCCTGTTTTCGAGGTATGCACACTTACATAATAAAATAAAAAATACAATAAATGCATAAACACACTGAACCATGGCATTCAAATGTTTATGCATAAATGCATGCAAACAAATACTTCGTATGCACTAATATTTTTACAATTACAATTAGTTTAGCTGTGACTGTTTAAATGCGACTATTTTGGTTGTCTCTTTGTTTAAATAGGTAAATGTGTATTTAAGCGATGACCACTGCATTGTAGGCATCCCTCTCTTGAAGTAAGTAACTGCCCATATAACATTTGAAAGTCTGTCAATTTAAGATTTAATGCAGTGTGTGGTTTCTTCAGGCATCCTCTGTCTAGTCGATCTTATATGAAACACAATGGGTTACGTTCTACGATAGCCTGGGCCATAAGCTCTCTTTGCCCCAAAAAGGTGAGGTCTAGAATTAACTTCTAGTAGGCAAATACGCACATACACAGTAGAATCATTAAATCAGCAGCATTAGCATAGTATCTCTAGTTCCTTAGAGTGAAAGTGGAAAAGTATTGATACCTGACAAGTCCTTATCTTGACTAGCATATTAAGAATATACATTACCATTCAAAAGCTCAAAATACTCGTGCTGCTTAATATTTTTGTGGAAACAATGATACATTTTGATGAAAGGAAACTTCAAAAGCTTCTTCTCTCTCACTCTCTCTCCACAGCTGAATGACTGTGTGATTTTAGATCCAATGTGTGGAGTTGGTGCTGTGTTGTTAGAAGCAGCTCAGGAGTATTCAGTAACACATATCACATACTCTAAACTCCACATGCAAATTCTCACACACACCATTCACATCTGACTAACTGTATACATTGTGTTTGGCTTCAGAATGCTGTATTTCTAGGCATGGATACAGACTTGTTGCAGTTGCAGAAAGCTGCAGATAACGTCAAAGCATCTGGAATGGAAGGAAGAGTGCAGCTACTTCAGTCTTCTGCCATGGGTTTGGACAAATTCTCTCCCCTTTCATCATCTCTGACCCTGTTTAGCCGACTTAAATTTGTGTCGGCTTTCAGGTGTTCTGTGCACATGTAAACAGTAATAAAATCAGCTGTAAACAGGTTTGAAAACATTTTGTGATCAGTTCAGAAATTTGTGTGACTATATTGTTAATGTTCATGCTATTGCATCCTGAGGCCGCCTGGATAACTGGAAAGCACCGCATAGCTGCACTAAAACTAGAGCTTTAAAGGAGTAGCTCATCCAAAAGGGATTATTTGATGAAAATTTACCCACCTTCAGGCCATCCAAGATGTATATAAGTCTCTTTGTTAATCAGAACAGATTTGGTGAAATGTAGCATTACATCTCTTAGTCACCGATGCTTCCTCTGCAGTGAAGGGGTGGAGTCAGAATAAGAGTCCAAACAGCTGATAAAAACATCACAATAATCCAAAGGTAATCCACACAACTCTAGTCCATCAGTTTATGTCTGGTGAAGTGAAAAGCTGTGTATTTCTAAGAAACAAATCCATCATTAAGGAGCATTATTTTAATCCTTCGCTTCTGGCCGAAACACCAGTCCATAATCCTCAGTAATGCCTCCCCCAGTGAAAATACATCCTCTGGTGTTCTCTCACATCAAAATCCACCTTCATATTCATTTAGAATGGTTCTGTATTGTTTTCACTTTTAAACAGTGCTTGATCTGTATTTCTCTCTTAATTCAGACAATATGTGACCTTGGACTACAAAACCAGTCTTAAGACACTGGGGTATATTTTTAGCAATAGCCAAAAAAAAAAAACATTGTATGGGTCAAAATGATCGATTCGGCTATTAAAAACATCATTAGGCTATGAAGTAAAGATCATGTTACATGAAGATATTTTGTACATTTCCTACCATAAATGTATCAAAACGTAATTTTTTATTAGTAAAATACATGGCTAAGAATTCATTTAGACAACTTCAAAGGTGATTTTCTCAGTATTTGATTTTTTTGCTCACTCAGATTCCAGATTTTCAAATAGTTGTATCTCAGCCAAATATTGTCCAATCCTAATAAACCATACTTCAATGGAAAACTTATTTATTTGAAAAATTTACATTTAAGACTGGATTTGTGGTCCAGGGTCACATATGACTTTTTCCCTGGAGAAAACAATGTTATTGGATAGAGGGCTCTTGTTTTGGCCAGACGCACCGGTTTGAAGTTACAGTAAAACATCTTAATCATGGATTTGTTTATTACAAACATGTTGCTTTTCACTTCACAAGACATTAAGGGGAAGTCGTGGCCTAATGGTTAGAGAGTCGGACTCCCAATCGAAAGGTTGTGAGTTCGAGTCCCGGGCCGGCAGGAATTGTGGGTGGGGAGAGTGCATGTACAGTTCTCTCTCCACCTTCAAAACCATGACTTAGGTGTCCTTGAGCAAGGTATCGAACCCCCAACTGCTCCCCGGGCGCCGCAGCATAAATGGCTGCCCACTGCTCCAGGTGTGTGCTCACAGTGTGTGTGTGTGTTCACTGCTCTGTGTGTGTGCATTTCGGATGGGTTAAATGCAGAGCACAAATTCTGAGTATGGGTCACCATACTTGGCTGAATGTCACTTCACTCATTAATTGATGGACTGGAGTCAAGTTGTGGATTATTGTGATGTTTTCATCAGTTGTTTGGACTCTCATTCTGACAGCACCCATTCATGCTAAACTGATCTATTAGTGAGCAAGTGATGTTAAATTTCTCCAAATCTGTTCCAGTGAAGAAACAAACACATTTGGATGGCCTGAGGGTGAGTAGATTTTCAGCATTTTTGGGACACCAATGTGTGCATGTAACTGTATATAAACTAAAATGGACTTGTGTCCTTTTTCTGTTTCTCAGACATCCCTCTTGCAGATGGGGCAGTTGATGCAGTGCTGTGTGATGTTCCTTTTGGCAGGAAGTTCAGCTGCAGCTCTGACATGCGAACTGCACTGCCACGCTTACTGAGAGAGATGGAGAGGTCTCTTTTATGATCATATGTCTATAACTTCTCTACAAATACCCGTGTTTTTGGGCTGTAGTTGTATAGTCAGTGTGTTTTTCTTTCTTCAGGGTACTTCGTGTTGGTGGACATCTTGTTCTGTTACTGAGTTTGCAGCTTTCTGCACAGCTTAGGAAGATAATTTGCACACACGAACACAAACAAAATGTAAATTCCTTAGACACAAATAATCTTCACACTGATGCCTCAAATACACACAATGAAAGCACAGAAACACCAAAACCCTTAATGTTTCACAAATCAAGCTCTGAAATGTCAAATTCACCATTATTAATTAGCTTATTACAAGCACAGAGGACACATAAGGTTAGTCTGGGCAGCACAGACGCATTTATACACACCTACACCAAAATAAAAACTCAAACACTCTCACACTGAAATAAGATAACCCTGATACGCTTTTGTGGACAATCAGAGAATTAACAACAAATGAGCAAGGTGCTAATAAAATCTATTTAAAAGATCCTCATATTGTCTTTCATTAAAATAACTTTGTTATTAATAAAAATTACAAGTTTAAGTGATTATGATACGGTTGTGGTTTGTATAGATGAGAGAGTCTTGGTTCACACTGTACTTAAATCAAGTGAAGTTTTTTTGAGGTTATGATGATGATTAACAAAAAATGTATTCCTTCAAAATTAAAAGTGCCTTTTTAAACACCTTCATTGCAGCTTTTACGCATAATTGTTGTAGATCATTGGTTATTTAAAAAGTCTGTTTTTCATTGCTGATGATTATCATTATATTTCACAAGTTTGTTTTTTTATCTTTGTTTCTAATAATTGCCATTGAGTTTATAATATTGCAACATCAATGTAGCATCAAAAGTCTTTATATAAGTAGACTTTATAAACTGTTATTTTATCATTATTTATATACTATAGTATTTATTATTATTGTGAATTAGCTTTTCCTTTTATAAGTAAATTAGCTTTTTTTTATAAATTTGCTTTTGATTTAGTTTTTTTTTTTTTTTATATTTCCATATAGGTTTAATTATTTTAGAAGTTTAGTATTTAGTTTTTTTCCATGCAATATTTACTGTACATTGTATTCATCTTTATTTAAATTACTATTATTATTTGGTTTTATTTATGTATAATTTAGTTAAAAATAACAACAGTCCTTGACCTTGACAAGTCTGGACTCACCTTTCGTCCAAATTTTATACTACAGTATGGGCTAAATCTATTTCATTATAATTCAAACTGTTATGTTTTGTTTTAAATGTTTTGCCTGAAAAGAAAGCTTGTTACATTTTTTTTGCAGTCTATTCAAATTAAATCGACACATTTTTAGCGTGGTTTACGTTTTCAAGCTGTTTCTGTTTTATAATGCGTAATTTCTCCATCCTCGAGTCCTCAGCGTGTTTGTTGTTGTCAGGTAGTCGCATTGCGCGTGCGCACAGGAGGCCATGTTGTTGTAGTTCTGTGGGACTGGACCGTCATATCCCTCCGTTACTGTATGTCTCTGCGATCATCACTCCCCTCCCGTTTTTGACATCGGGGACAAGTAAATAAACCGGAGGGCTCAAACGGTGACTCGCACAATGAATTTAAGCCTGGATCTGTCGCGCAGAAACCCTCAGGAGGATTTTGAGCTGATTCAGAGGATCGGGAGCGGAACCTATGGGGATGTGTACAAGGTAAACATCAACTGGGTCTCAGAACCTATTAGGCTACCTACCTAGACTGCATTTTTGGGCATCATATACGCTTTTCGAAAGGTCAGAATGCGCATATGGTGTCCAAAAATGCTGTCTAGGTAGACATCTCACTAGGGATTAAGACACAGCCACTTAACTGAACGATGTAACCAGTAAATTGCGGGAGACAACAGATGTATATTTATTCTAAACCCGAGTGTGTCTGTGTTTTGCTGCGAGTTTGCCACTCGGATATGGTGTAATATCCTGAAAGGGTGTACAGATCTTTGTTTTCATAATGCACGGGGCCTAGCAGTTCTATTTCACCAGAGAGAGCCAGTGCTGCAGGGATGTCACACTCAAAGTCCTGCATCTCTTTATGAGACATAAACAAAGGCAAGAATAGACCAATATGTCTTAGAGAGCTTGTGCACTGGCAGACGGTCACTACTGAGGGCTGTTGCAAGGTGTTTAGTATCTAAGGGGGAGGAAGGTTGCAATCATGATCTTAAGAAATATTAAATGTGTCCTACTTCCTTTGGTGACAGGAAGTGGCTGAACTTTAAGCTGCAAGTGTGTCTGTGTGAGCGTGTTTGCCCACAGCTATGTCCATCCTGTTTGTTCGTAATTGTTCCCTCTTCCTGGGGTTTTAGTGGAGTGTTGCGTGGGTGAGAGTGTGTGTTGGGTGAATGCCATGTAATTCACACACGTTCACTCAATCAGAGCCTTGATGTAGGTGGAGAATTGAATGGGTTCGTCTTGACCTGTCTGAAATGTAGGACCTTAATAACTAAACCAACAAGCAAAATGTTTTTCTGCCAACTCTACTGAGAGTAGACCTGAAGTTGGGCCTCAGCTCTACCCAACGGTGTGAAAATATGATGTGGTTTCACAAATTCCCTGGCAGCGTATGCCCAGGTTTACCTCTGTAGTAGTCAGTTATGAAATCTGGTTGATTCTTGCAATATAATTTTGATTGCTTACAGTCCTCCTGATTAGATTGATCACTTAGCTATTTTAATAAAGTAGAAACAACCCTGAGCTTATTTATTACAGGACAGTGAAATGCCTCACTGCGATCAGAGAGGCACTGTGTGAGTGTGTGTGTGTGCGTGTGCGTGCATGTGAAATTTATTTGATGTTCTCCTTGTCCTACTTTTGACAGCCATCACAGCGCTGTGAACATCAATGCACACATTTCACCAGCTGCTCCTGTTCTGTATTACTTGGAATGCTGAATGGAATTCCATATAAAACTGAGATAAAGTGTTGGAAATCTCTCTCTTTCTCTTTTGTGTCTCTGATGACATCATCCTCACTTCTGTTTGGCAGACAGATGTCTCTCAGTTCGGTCTTATAGATGAAGCCTTTGTGAGTGTGTTTGTGCTTTAACTTGTGAGAGAACATGCAAAATAGTGTGTGCACGTGTGTGTATGTGTGAGTGTGTTTCTAGAATATTCTAGAAAGCTGCATTTTCAGCAACATTTACTCTAGTCTTCAGTGTCACATGATCCTTCACAAATCATTTTAATATGCTGATTTGATGCTTAATATACATTTCTTTCTTGAGCACCAAATTTGTGCTGCATGATATTTATTTATGTCTTTATTTCTTGGAAACTGTGAAAGAAAAGTGGAAAATTAGAAAGAAAAGCATTTATTTGAAATAAAAAGTGTTTGTAACATTTTATAAGTCACATTTCATTAATTCTATGCATACTTGGTGAATAAAAGTATTCATATCTTTAATGGATAAAAAGAAAATCTTTATGATCTTTGATCTGACAAAGTTTTCAATAGTAGTGCATGTATTTGCATATAACAAACTTATAATTTTTTTTTAATTAAATTGAATAGATATATGTCGATCAGGTGGTTTAATCTGGAAATATGTTTGGGCATCTTTCTTATCTTTCTACTAGTCTGTGACAGACATATCATTGTATATTGAACTATTTCTGTTCTATGTTCTTTGAGGCAGTCAACATTTTCTAAAAATAAGTGCTCTTTTCATTTAAACAATCTCATTTGCTGTCTTTACATTTCATTTGGTATGTCAGCCACTGGATTAGTAGATATTTGAAGCATTAGTCCACACTGGTCAACCAGTAGTTAAAATACTTTCTCTAATTACCAGCTAAATGTGCATAGACATATGTATATATGTCACGTGGGTTTATTTTTCCAAAAAGTCTAAACAACAACATTGCTTTCAACATTGCTTTTTGTTTTTGCGGTCAATATTAATCAACTAGTGGTGTTCATTTAGGGTGAGACTGTCTGTGCTTTTGGAAACCTGTTTGATATCTCTTAGCTTTACTGATTCACTGGAACAGATCCATCTTTATTGTGAGTCAGATCTATATAACAAGTATAATCATGTTATTGCACAACTTTTGTGCTTATGTACTCACAACTCTTTCCATTTCCAGGCTCGTAATGTCAACACTGGAGAACTGGCTGCTATCAAAGTCATCAAACTAGAGCCAGGTGAGCCATCCTAATGCTGCCGCACACACACTACCTCTAGATAGTGCCCTATCACTGTCAATCTGTACCTGAATAGTTAAATATTACAACTGTGGTGTGTTGATGCATTGTAATGGTCTCACTGTACATGCATTTTAAATAAAGGCAGCATGTTCACACTCTTTTTAGTGCAGAATCACAGTTTCCATGTTTGGGTCTATTTGCACTTGACATATTTCTTTATTGAATTTTTTTTTGTCAATTGATTTTTGCAGGAGAGGACTTTGACGTGGTGCAGCAGGAGATTATTATGATGAAAGATTGTAAACACTCAAACATTGTTGCATATTTCGGCAGTTACCTCAGGTACACACATGCAGGTTTTTTAAATATGTTTTATACATTTTATAATGTAGTACAAGCTTTTGGTTTTACATTTCAGCAGTTGTTTTTTAGTCGCAGTGAAGATTTTGTAATCTTACAAAAGATTTCTATGTCTTTTTTTTTATTGAGAGAAGAAAAAAAGAAAAAAAACACTATTTACATTCACAAATACAATTTATCCCTTTTCCTCTTTCCCCCCTCCTTTGTCTTTTAAACATAAATGCATATGTACACAGATGCATATACACATAAAAAATAAAGAATAAAATAAAAACACTGATAAGAAAGTGGGAGAAAATAATTAAATGATATCACAAAGAACCGTGTATTAAACAATGAACAACCCCCCACCCCCTCCCAGACTCAGCTCACCACGACCAACACACATATTAATGGCTATTTATGCAATACAAACAGTACAACAATAACAGGCACACATTCAATTGGGTAGTACCACTAAATTAGTGAAATGGGAAATAAAGGGTTGCCATTTATGGAAAATGTTGACTCTACATCCTCTCAACGTGTATTTAATTTTCTCAAGTTTTAAAAAAAAACATGATGTCTCTGAGCCAACAGGAGATAGAAGGATATTTAACAGACTTCCAATGTAAAAATAATAAGCATCTTGCTAGCAAGAATGTGAAAGCTATGATGTCCTTTTGTGTAGGGTTAAGTGCAAGTGAGGTTTCAGGAATCCCAAATATAGCAGTCAGACGGCAAGTTGAAGATTTAAAAGATTTCTTTTTCAACATAATTGCTGTGCTTTTGATCTTTATATTCATTAAAGAATCCTAAAATATATTTACACTGAAGTATTAAACAATAACTGTTTTCAACATTGATAACAACAACAACAACAACAACAACAAAAAATTAACTTAAATATTAAATATTCAAATTATTTCTGAAGCATCATGCGACTGAGGACAAGAGTAATGGCTGCTGAAAATTCACCTTTGCCTTCACAGAAATAAATGACATTTTAAAATATAAAATGGAATAATAGAAAACAGTAATTTTAAATTGTAATATTAGTTCACACAATTACTTTTTTGCTGTATTTTCAATTAAATAAATGGAGCCCATACTGACCCCTAAGCTTTTGAATATTTGATTTCTCTTTCTTCATCTTTGTTGATATTTCTTCCTAACTGTTGAAGTACACGCCACAACCCAATTAATACAAGCACCGCTTTTATGCGGTTGTGGCCAGAGTTGGCATGACAAGACTTGATAATAGATGTCTTAACATCCCTCTTTCAGGAGAGATAAATTATGGATCAGCATGGAATACTGCGGTGGAGGCTCACTCCAGGATATTTACCATGGTAACTAACTACTGTCACCAAAAACCGGAGTTTATAATGCATTTATCATGTTGAGCTGTTCAGCAGTATCTCTCATATACTTGTATATCTATCTCTAACAGTTACTGGGCCGTTGGCGGAATCCCAAATTGCTTATGTATGCCGGGAAACCCTGCAGGTATATACATACAGATTTACTAATGTTTAAAAATACTGGTATGTGACCGTTTAAATTGATTCAAGTGGTAAAATGGGTTTTGGTGTTCATTTCAGGGTGTTTACTATCTCCATAACAAAGGCAAGATCCACCGAGATATAAAGGTACAGACTGGACGTCAAAACACAATTAAATCTCACTTAAAGGAGGCCATTCCAAACAGTGTTGACATAATTAGCACTCATGTCCCACTTGACAGATATTATGCAAAAGGTTTTTTTTATTGTTGTTTTTTTTCCTCTGAAGTCTGACATAGATTAAGATTATTTTTTTTTTGGAAAATGCTATTCTTGAGACCAGGATTGTTTCAAAGCTGCTGTAATTTGTTGTTATCTTTCACAGTTGCTCACTGTGGCTCTTCTCTTGCTTTATAGGGTGCAAATATACTGTTGACTGACAACGGCTACGTTAAGCTAGGTAAGAAAAGACTTTGTGAGCTTGCATTTAATAAGAATTCCACTCTCACACCTGCTGTTTGTCTCTCTTCAGCTGATTTTGGCGTTTCAGCGCAGATATCAGCCACTTTAGCAAAAAGAAAGTCCTTCATTGGAACTCCATATTGGTATGTCAGTCCTCCTTTGCCTTTTGTGTGGAAGGATCGTTTTAATAGTTTGATTCTAGTCACTGGGCTGTATGAATTTCTTTCTCATTATGTCTTTCTCTGCAGGATGGCACCTGAGGTGGCAGCAGTTGAACGGAAAGGTGGATACAATCAGCTGTGTGATATCTGGGCCGTGGGCATCACAGCTATTGAGCTGGCAGAGCTAGAGCCGCCAATGTTCGACTTGCACCCCATGAGGTGTGTGTCCTGTGTCTTGTATTGACTAAATGTCACTATGCTGGATCATGAGTAGTTTGGTGCAGCACATGTAAATGAATTAGTTTAGTAAATAATACATATCACACAGGACACCGTCAGTATGTTTACACTCTCGCTTTCTCCTGCTTTTCAACAATTGTTCTTTTTGTCCATTCTGCTGTGTTTGCCCTTCTCAGAGCACTTTTCCTAATGACCAAGAGCAGTTTCCAACCACCTAAGCTGAAAGACAAAGTAAAGTGGTAAGTATTTGTAAATGTATATCATTTAAAGTATGGTTTATTCCAAAGTGTGGGGAAGGTAAGATTGTTGTGGATGGTTTTTAAAAAGGTCTCTTACATACCGAGGGTACAGTTATTTATTCAAACATACAGTAAATAAAGTAATACTGTGCAACGTTATTAAAAGGTTAATATATTTTAAAATATTATTTATTCCTCTGATGGCAAAGATTAAGTTCCAGCAGCCATTACTCCAGTCTTTAGTGTCACATGATTCTTCAGAAATTATTCTAATATGCTGATTTGGTGTTCAAGAAACATTTCTTATCATTATTAATGCTGAAAACAGTTGCTGTAAGTGGTGCATTTGTTTCAGGATTTGTTCGTGAATAGAAGGTGCAACATCATTTGAAATCTTTATTGACATTATAAATGTCTTTGTTAGTAATTAGTGTAGTGCCTCCTTGCTAAATAAAAGTATTTGTTTCTTAAAAAAAAAAAAAAAAATTTTTTTTTTACTGACCCTAAACTTTAATATACACAATGGATGTGTATATTAAAGGAGTGGGATGGGTTCAATGCAGCTTAAGCTCTATTGATAGAATCTGTGGGAAAATGTAATAAATATATAAATATAAATAAAATAAAATTATAAATAAAACTCATAACAGGAAGTGCATTCACCTACAAAAGTATTCCCAACTATGATTAATAGTTTAAAATATAAAGAGGTTTTTATTCATTCACATAATTGATCACATTTTTAACTTCACACTTCAAAACCTCCCAATTTCAATTGTGAGGCTTGTTATTATAAATGCAATGAAAAAAAATATATTTATAATATATATATTTTAATTATTTTTTATTTTATTTATATTATTATTATTTTTTTTTGTGGTAAAGAATATTTCCAAGAATATCACTTTATGATTGACAAACACGCTCTTCTGTTTTGTTTTGGCTCATGAAGGACAAATAATTTCCACCACTTTGTGAAAATGGCTTTGACCAAAAACCCCAAGAAGAGACCAACGGCTGACAGATTACTGCAGGTAAGATCCACCCTCCCTTTAGAGAACATTTATGATTGGCTCCAGTTATCCACCATCATTCAGTAATTTTTCATTGCATTGCTTCTCTCTTTTTGCAGCACCCATTCGTTACCCAACCGCTTAGCCGGACTCTTGCCATTGAACTACTGGACAAAGCCAACAACCCTGACCACAGCACCCACAGTGATGCAGAGGAGGATGACATTGACCCAGAGGTGATGTCATATATCTGACTCTTTCTTTACCTTTTATCCAGTGGGAAACCATGTTAGGGCTTTACACTGAAGCACTGATCTCTAATTGGTTGTTTCTTTAGATGTAGATCCTAGGTGAGGGCAGACAGTTGGCTCTGCCAGCTGCCAGGTACAAGTGTGTCCGGTTACCAATGCTGCAGTGTGCATTTGTGATTGTGTGTGTATGTGAATGCATGAGAGTTTATCAGTTTTAACACATAATGGCAGTGGCTTGCAGTGGTGTCTTGAGGGAAGATTAGGAACTTGTAACAGATATTCAGAAAATGTATGTACTGTATGTTGCTAAGCCTTTTTTGCTTTCAAGTTTAAAAACTTTACTTGTGGTCTCTGTGTTTGCAGTCTCCCGTGTCTGTTCCGCATCGGATCCGCTCAACTAGCAGGAGCTCACGAGATGGAAAGACTCTGTCTGAGATTAACTGTAAGTCATGTCTCAATTAGCCTTTGACTCACTGAACCGAAATAAGCACAAGAATTCTCAGCCTACTTAAAAGCACAGAGAGAAATCTGAAATCTGTGTGTGTCCCTCTCCTAGTTGATAAGGTGAAGTTCGACCCGCCTTTGAGAAAAGAAACCGAACCGCATCATGAGATGGTTTGTGACATTATGCCATTTATTTATTGCTATTTAGTGTGTTTGTTTGGATGACGTGTGTGACTGCCTTTATGATTCATGTAGGATCTACCATTAGAGCCCCAAAGCCTTCTGGGAAATAACAAGTAAGTGTTATTCTTTACTTGCAAGTTTATCAAAATAAGGAAAAGCCTTGACCTCATTAATCAACAATTTAGATGATATATGAATAGGTCATTAGTCATCTGTCTGAATCCATTCCTAGTTTAAAATAACAAATTCTACTGAAGCTCCTCGTCACCTGTACCATTTCCGTGCTCGTTTGACTCCTAGCACCTGGTGCAGAGGTGAGGTGAAGTACGCGTTTGAAAAGTCTTCTCTTCGATGTGGTCGTAAAGACATTCTGCGTCTAAATAAATGCAATTCTTTTCAAGAAAAAAAAGAGGCAGCAGTTATGAGTGGGTTGAACCACCATAGCTTCGCCCCTGGTTTAATTGTGTTAAATATTTTTAATGTTGTTAAACTGGAAAAATTAATCACCCACATTAACGTGTGTGTGCTCTTGTTTTTGTGACATATCAGGACACAACTCTGTATAATGACATGGGTATGACACAGGTATTACAAGGAGAGGGTGACTTATGAGGAATAACCCATGTCCCCATTTTTCAAAACTTATAAACCATACAGAATTAGTTTTTTTGAGAAAGTAAAAATGCACAAAGTTTCCTGTGAGGGTTAGGGTTAGGTGTAGGGCAATAGAATATTCAGTTTGTACAGTATAAAAACCATTACGCCTATGGGATGAACCCACTTTTCACAAAAAAGAAAAAGGTGTGTATGTATATATATATATATATATATATATATATATATATATATATATATATATATATATATATATATATATATATATATACCGTAGTTTGATTAATATTTTATTGTCATAACAAATATGTTTGTGTATTTTGTATATATGTGTAAAACAAGTTCTGTTCTGTCTTTTATTCATTATTTTTGTAGGAGTCTATTAAAATCTGTTGCTGAGGAGCTCAGTCAAAGGTACAGCCCCTCCTACTGTCTGATTGGTCAGCCAAACCTCTATGCAATCTAATCGCTTCTTCAGTCAGTCTCATCTCCTCTGCTTGGCACTGAGAAGCTCTTACTGCTTAGTGTGTGTGTGTGTGTGTGTGTGTTCTCTGTATTCTTTGGCCCCTCTACCTTCTTAGCCTCACCCTCTTCATCTCTCTCAGGGGTCATGTGACACATTTAGAGGATGAGGAGGAGGATGAAGGTGATGATTTGCAGTAAGTGAGAGGAATATGTGATGTGAGATGTGTATCATTCAAAGACACCTGTGATCATCCGTGACTCCCTGTCTGTTAGTGTCAACCAGATGTGAGACTGAACGATGCGCTCGCTTTGTTTTGTAGTGTGTCTGGTTTGTAGTTGCTTGCTGGTGCACAAATGCATGATCGTTATTGAAATGCACATCATTATTTTTGAATACATGTGCCCTCGTAATCTTTATTGGAAAACTTTAACCTCCCATCACCCTCGCAACAACATCTTCTCTAAAGTGTGCTTTGGCGCGAAGGCTAGGCAATAAAGTTTTCTCTACAGCAACTTGACAATGAGCCAATCAATTCCAGTGTAAACATTATGTGTATGTTGTGGTAATTTGATCCGACAATTGTTTTGGTTTGTTTAATAACCTGGTGACGAGCACAATATATATAGTAACACTTTCATTTTCAGTCAGATTAAAGCTTTGAAGCTTTGAAGCTCAAAGTCCAAACATAGGACAATTGCAAATTGTGTTTCCTGGAACTACAGACTCTAAGAAGTTTAACATATTCTCAGGCTTTGCTCTAGATTAGCTTGATTTTGTGTATGTAGGCATATTTAACACTCAGTTTGTGTGTCTTGTGTCCACATGACCTTTCTTTCTTACTTTCTTTACTGTTTTTGCCATTGCATATGAGGTCTCTTTCTTCATCTGATTGTATCCCTTTATATGTTTCCACCTTTCAAAGTAACTGTGCTGTTGGTCCTTGCATCCTGGTTTTGTGTTACCACATCATGATTAGCAGTAATATAAATCATTACAATGATTTTTGTGTGTTTGCATCTACAGCAGTAACTCCACTTCAACCATGAGGCCTAGAGTGCCACCTCCTCTGCCACCCAAGGTAAAACTTACACACACTTTTCTTATGCAAAACATAATGTGTAACTCACACTCACATCTGTCTTTTTCCCTCTATCACTTCCTAGCCGAAGCTTCTGTCTCCCGGTCAGAACAGTAGCACCTCAGAGGACAATACTGGAGAAGGGACCATTAAACGTTCCCCAGCTTCTGCAAGCTCCACCCCTCCTGTTCGGCCTGCTTCCTGTGTGCCCCCGAGACCACCACCTCCTCGCCTGCCTCCACGCCGGCGTAGTAGTTTAGGTAACAAACGATCTGAGCATGGTCAGACAGAGCCAGCAGGGGATGATGGGATTTATAGGTTCTGGGAATGGCTTCATGATGAACAACAGGAAGAACAAAGTAAGCTAAGCACCGCCAACTTGAGCGTGCTCTTCTGTGATTGGTAGACAGCCCTGCCAGTCTTCCTCTGTTCCTTGTGCTTTTAAAATAATATTGCCATTTGTTCAGTTACCCAACACAGATAGCTGTGTGTTAGTTGAGAGATTCGTAGATGAGTCAGTGTGATATAGTAGTAAGATTGTGTTATTTGACAACCTAATACACGTAATATTTTATGCAAATAAGGTAACGATCGTGCCCCAAAATGTAGCGCAGAATACACTTTGTACAGCACAAGTAATTTTCATTGCCTAGTTATTTAGGATGCAGACTACCTGTGTCTGATGTACATGGGAAAATCCATTTTATTTTTAGCTTAAGAACGGACATGGACATTTTTAATTAAAGTTTGCAAGGCTTATGGTTTTTATTCACTTCCAGTTATTTTAGCTGTACAAAAGTCTGTTATTCTGCTTGCACTACCGAAAAAACTACAAAAAAATGCTTAAGCTCATTGGCTAGATTGGTTAAAGCTGGAGGTAGCTGGTTTTAGATGGCCTGGTCTACCGGCTTGGCCAAGCTGATGTTGATCTGGTTTTAGCTGGTCTCCCAGGCTAAAAAGTTGTCAAAACCATCTGTGACCATGCTGAAAGACCAGCCAACCAGCTCTGAGTGGGGTAGTAATTGCAAAATGATATTTATTATCATCAATTTTATTTATTATCATGTACATGTGCATACTGTTTTATTAGCAAACGAATCTGAAGTCTTGCAACTTCTAGACACCTGAATTAGTTACTATATTTCCTCAAAAACAGCTGACAAATTCTATGTACTTCTTGCTTTCTTCGAGTAGTATTAGTGCAAACATAATCAAGCAAATAGCATGTTTTTTTGTGTGTGTTTTTTTTAAATAGACGCATATAAAGAACCTAATTTGCATAGGTGTGTCTTTTGTTTTTGTGGTTTCAGTTTTCAAAGGACAGATAATATATTGTGAGTGTTTATATGCAGGTAATGGAGTTTCTGTCCAGGAGAATGGAGAGAAAGAAAAACTTGCCTCCCTTCCTTCACCTAATCTAAAGGTATGGTTAATGCTCACTTTCGCTCTCTCTCTCTCTCTCTCTCTCTCTCTTTTATATATATATATATAAAACATGTTGTGCAAACATTTGTAGAAAATATTTTGTCTGAGTAAACTGACTTAACAATTATTGCCCTGTGATTACTATTCCCAGATGAAATGGGAAAACAAAAATAGTTTGATTACAGCGTTGATCGGTTTGTCTTTTTGTAGTTTCCATTCAGTAATGGCCTTCCACCGACCCCTAAAGTACACGTGAGTTGTTTTTTTTTTTTAACTCTCCATCTTTCACAATTTTTCCTTTTTTTTTTCTCTTTCATACACACAAACATTGAAAGATGTATTAGCACACCTGGATTAACACAAATGTCATAACAACTAAATTTAGACCGTTCAAACTCAGCTCTGCTGCCACAATGTTGATCTTAGTTTCTGCTTTGTAGATGGGAGCTTGTTTCTCTAAAGTGTTTAACGGCTGTCCGCTAAAGATTCACTGTGCCTGTTCCTGGATAAACCCAAACACCAGAGGTAAGAAACTATTCATGTAGAGCTCATGCATTCGCAAATCACATGCTCCTGAATAACATAATTATAATAATTATGTTTTTAGCTTTATGACCTTACCTTATGCCTCTTTTTCAGATCAGTATCTGATTTTTGGTGCAGAGGAAGGAATTTACACCCTCAATTTGAATGAAATCCATGAGAGCTCAATGGAACAGGTCAGGGCCTTTTTATTATGGTTTCTTTTTGGCATTGAGGTTCAAAATTAAGAATAATTTAAGCAGGCAATATAGATATGAAAAATCATATCATATTTTTAGCATTTTAAATTTGTATTTCAAAATGCAATAAATATGGAAAAATGGCATAATGGATAATAAAAATTATAAATTGATTTTATATATGCAATCAATAATTATGTATTTGCTCTGAAAGAAAATTAATCGAATGAACCATCATTTGAAATGGATTTATCTTTTATCACATACAGCTGGTTCCACGGAGGTGTACATGGGTGTATGTAATGAACAACTGGCTGCTTTCAATATCAGGTGAGAGAAAACCAAGAAGGAAAAGATTTACCATGCATTTGAAGTACATTTTAATCTTTTAGCTTTCCCATAATGCAATCTATGTGCATAAATGGGTGTTTTCCACAGGTAAAGCATCTCAGCTGTACTCTTACAACCTGACGATGCTTTTTGAGCAAGCTCGACAAATGCAGAAGTTACCTGTTGCCATACCAACACACAAACTCCCAGACAAAATCATCCCACGGTATGATTCAGACTAATCTTATCTACATTTCTGTGTAGCTGTTTAGTCCATTGTCATTTGTATTTTCAAATATATATGTAACCCTGGACCACAAAAGGAGTCTTAAGTCGCTGGGGTATATTTTTAGCAATAGCAAAAACATTTTTTTTCTTTTATGCCAAAAATCATTAGGATATTAAGTATAGATCATGTTCCATGAAGATATTTTGTACATTTCCCACTGTAAATATATCAGAACGTAATTTTTGATTAGGAATATGCATTGCTAAGAATTCAAAGACAACTTCAAAGTTTTCTCAGTATTTACATTTTTTTTGCCAAATATTGACCAATCCTAATAAACCATACATTAATGGAAAGCATATTTATCCAGCTTTCAGATTGACACTTAAGACAGTTTTTTTACTGTAAATCCTATTAAATCATATCATTTGCATTTTGTCATGTTAATGCCTTTTTTTCAGGAAGTTTACTGTATCCAATAAAATACCAGATACGAGGGGTTGTCAGAAATGTTGTGTAGGTCAGTACAAATGCACTTTTGTGTTGTAATGCCTACCAAATTGTATGATCAGAAAGCTGCATAGTTTTTAGGATTTGCACATGAAATAATACATTGTATTTATTATAAATGCAGTCAAAAATGAAACATGCCTCTGTATGTGTATGTATAGTGCGAAACCCATACACCGGTCATAAGTACTTATGTGGAGCTTTCCAGTCCAGCGCAATGCTGTTTGAATGGGTGGAAGCCATGCAGCGCTTCATGCTGATAAAGGTAAGTGAGAGAATGAGAAATCACACTGAGAAACACAAAGTGCATCCATGCACAAGACGACAATCCTGTGTTTTTGTGTGTGTCCAGAGCATAGACCTCACCCTGCCGTGTCCATTAGAAGTCTTTGAGATGTTGGTAGTTCCTGAGCAGCATTATCCACTGGTGTGTGTGGCAGTCAGTAAAGGAAGCCATCCTGATCAGGTGGTCACATTTGGCACAGTTGATCCCAATGCCGCCAACCCAGCGTTCACAGAGCCCGGTCAGTATCAGTTCAAAATTTGGCTTGGTTTGGATTTCCAAAAAGAGTGTTGCTCTTGGGACCTGTAGGAACTTTTGTTGTGTTGTGTTTTTCCAGAAACACCTCAAACGTGTGTCATTCATGTGACTCAGCTGGAGAGAGATACCGTCCTCGTGTGTCTAGATCGTAAGTCATTTCTTTTTAATATAATAAATCCTATAACAATATGATTATGTTTCTATTTAATATAATACTCTGCTAATATACAATTTTTAGAACAGTTTAAATAATAATATTCACTTATCTATATTATTTAGAACAATTGGTTATAATCATTATAATAGTATAATCTATTCTTCTAAATATAGATAATGTACATAAATACATATTACAGAAAGGTTAAATGATATAAATGAATTGTTATTAGGATAAGCAATAAATAATGCATACAATACAAATGAAATCCACTTAATATTCTTTTTGCCATTTTACAAAACCACAGTTATAGCTATTTTCAGCTACAATATGATAAATCACGTGTACATTAACCTGTCTCCTGATAAAGCTGTAATGGTTTCGGAATTCACACAGAATCTTTTTCTGTCGGTGTTTGTTTTTACCTGCAGCGCAGATTCATGTTCAAGCATCTGCACAGGCTCTTGCATTTTCTTTATCCAGCAGTTCCAGCTCTAGGAAGCCATTGCTCATAATTTCTTTCTGTATTTTGCAGGGTGTATAAAGTTGGTGAATTTACAGGGCAGGTTAAAATCCAACAGAAAGCTGTCAACTGAACTCACCTTTAACTTCCAGATTGAGGCAATAGGTAAGAACTGAATTAATACAAGCCTGAGGTGGGGATTTCATTGTGCGCTTTAAATAATAACAATGCGTTTTTCTCTCTTTCCAGTATGTCTGCAGGACAGTGTTTTGGCGTTCTGGAAGCATGGAATGCAGGGAAGAAGCTTTAAAAACAGTGAGGTGTGTGGTGTGCCTTCGGTTTTCTAAATTCAACTAGCTTTGCTTTAGGAAACAGGTGATCAAAATAGCTTGAATTTTGATTGGTTAATGCTTCCAACGTGAAGTACCACTGATCTAGATTATACATTCATAGCCCGTAACATAGCTTTAAAGTTTAGTAACATTAGCCATATTTTGTGGGGAGAACAAGGTTAAGGTCCATTGTCAACAACTGATGTTCTCTGCTTTAGATTACTCAGGAGATCTCTGATAACTCGCGGATCTACAGGCTGCTGGGTGCGGATAGGTGAGAGCTCGCCAGAACACACATTGTACCTCCATGGGTCAGCACTGTTCTTACAAACATTTTTCTCTCTTTCTCAGAGTGGTGGTGTTGGAAAGCAAACCGACAGAAGACCCTACAGCTCAAAGTAATCTGTACATCCTCGCGGGCCACGAGAACAGCTACTGACAACACACTGCCTTAACACACACTACATAATGCATGCTACGAAGTACATGCTCCTGAGACTTAAACGCCTCATGTTCATTTATGAAGCTACTGAACAAAACACTACAAACAAAAAACAGCAAATCAAGTCAATACATTATATCTTTTGGTATCGTACAGGTTCAACGTAATTTTTTGGTACTGCCAAACTGCGTGAAATTAATATAAATGCATTTCAGTGTCAGAGACCTTGATAAACAACCATCAGTTCTGTGCGACTGAGATAACTAATGTGAAAACACAGCAGTCTAGTACAAAATATCATGGCTTTTTATATCAGGCATGATATGCAGGTGTTTTACCATCTTGTTAGCTTTGTAGCTTTCAGTACTGCCTTGTAAACGGCTCCTCTCTGTCATGCTAATAACAGTTCACACGGAACGCATTCTCGCATTTAAAAATAGAAGAACACAAGAATTTGTTTACATAGAAAAACATTTAGTAGAATTTAACGCAAAAGCACGCTCTGTGTGAACCAACTGTAAGTCTTAACAAACTCTTCTGCTTCTCTTTCTCTACATTTCTCTCTTTTGGCGTCTGCTTTTGGTGATGTCGTATTAGTAAAATTTCTATGAAATTTTGCGGGTAAAAAAAAGTCCATTGTCATTTCAATGTCACTTTCAAACCAGGCAATTTTCTGTTGGTCAGGGCAGCAAATTAATGTGACTAATTTTACTCCGATGTGAAATCTTTGTGCGAAAATCTTTCACCCAAATGAGAAATTTGCTAAATATCTGTTCATGTAACTGCACTTTAAGGCTTCAGTAAGTTTTATGTTTCCTTATTAGCGGCACAGGTTTTTCTGTTGTTTTGTAAATTATGAGTGTTAATGAGCTAATAGGCCATTCAAACAGAATGGATTTTTGTATTTAAAAAATGTGCGACCAAGGGCAGTCGAAAAAAAAAAAAAAAGTCCAGAGACACTTACGAAATCAACAAAAATCAACCTTCTTTTAACTTGAGAACCACATGTCATGACACAACCGAATGTCATTTGCAAGACACTACGAGAGGTGCAAGAGTAAAGGTCGAAAGTCAATCTAGCATATGTTTACACACAAAACAATGAAAAAGCAGTGGAGAGAAATACAAAAACATGTTTCCTGTGAACAGAAAAAAAAATCCTGCAGTGAACGAATTTGCGTATTAATGATTTTTAAGGTTTAATGATATTTGCTTATTAGTTACTAGCCTGACTACGTCAGACTTTGTACTTCCGCTCAATTTCAGTTCGCTTCTGTACTCTACAGCGCCTACAAAGCAAAACGAAGTAGCAGAGTTCGGTATTACCAGGCTAATTAGTTGTCAAATACAATTTTTGTTTGGATTGTTTAAATATAAACTAGGGGGCGCCATGTTATCATGACATTATTCGGCAACTCCTGAAGGATTTTTAATTACCACATCTAGTGGATTAAGCATTGAAGTATGAAATGAATTACAGCCAATATAAATATTTCCATCAAAGTATAATTATTCATGAATGATGCTAATTCATTCATACTGTAGTGGTATCCTTAACTCCTTTTTTTATTATTAAAAAATTAGTGTGGCTGTATCATGGTATAGTGGTATCAGATGGCAACACCATATACAGTATATCATGGTGTGAATGATTACCCTAGTCACATACCATGGTACTTACATGGTACTCAAGGTGCTTCAAACAATACCATGGTATTACCATAGTGCAATGTCCAAGAAATCACGAAAATACCACAACAATACCGATGCTGTAGCAACATCTTGAGCAACTTAATGGCAATGGAGTGATTTTTTGAGTTTTTCTATTTCATTATTTATGCAGAAAGGCCAAGTGCCATGTTTTAGTTCATTATCAAGCACTATTATTAAATCCATTTTTACTCGTGTGCTTTTGTCTGTGTGCTGTGTGTGCACTTACAAGCTGTAATGTCAATAGTAAGAGTTGAACAGATAAAGAAATCCTATTTATCAGGCTCATTGAAAACTAAAGATTAGAGATAACATAACGTCTTACGGATGCAGTATGTGTAAATATAAAATGGGACGTCAAGAATGTAGCCGTCTGTGAAGCTTTCTAGCATTTTCATCAGTTCGAATCACATATCTGAATACGAACTCTTTTTTTTTTGTCAAAATAGCAAAGTCATGTTTCGTTCAGCTGAATGCGCCAATTTAGCATGTCGTGTCTACCTCTAACACGCATTTAAAAACTACATAAGATCATACGCCATTAAAACCCTACTGCAAATAAATTATCTCCCTAGCAACATTTTAAACCCTGGGGTTGTCACATGATCTATGCTCTAGATTTTTGTCAAGACCCAAATGAAACCGTGTCTGAGCCTAATCTCCAGTAACATTTACTCTATATGTCTGAAAGCTCGTATTTGTGTTATTGGATGCTTTGAGTACAGTGTGTGTCAAACTACTCCATGTTCACTACAGCAGCGTTTTCTTGTGTGATGTGACGCATATGTCTTGTATATAGTGTAAAATAATTTGAGTTTTACAGACTGTATAAAGCCAATATTTTGTTTCAAATGTGAAACTCTTTTATGAGATTTAACACATTAAACCAAGGTGAAAATATAAAATACATCTGAATGGTGTTGTTATTTTTGTCATATATACACACATTTATACACAAAAACGAAATGTTACCTAAAAATAAGATTTGCTTTATTATTATTATTTTAATTGTTGCCATTTACATTTGCATTCAAATATATTTAAATTTTTATTTGTAACGTATACAGCATGTATTTATTTATGAGTAATTAACATTATACATTAGATCAGATATAGAATGCATCCTGTCAGAGCGGCCCAGCATAAACTGAAGAAAAGATGAAGATGGAGAAGTGTGTCTGTTACTTTATATGTGCAAGTATATATTTGCTTAAACAATGCAAAAACCGACGATTCTCAAAATTCTGCCCAAAATTATATTACTAATATAATTAATTTATCATGTAAAGTGTTTTATGTCTGAATGCATGAAACCTTGGACATTCAAGAGATATTTAGAGAGCAAACACTTCACTCCCTGAAGCAAAACCAGCAGAGAACCACTTTAAACAGCAGTTCCTCTGTCAATGTCTGCTGTGCGAGGGGCTTTGGTGGACTCCAGCTCTCCGCTGCTTTGACACTCAGCTTTCACTGTTGTCTTCTCCTTTCCATCACCACTAGACCTGACACACACACACAAAGTATCACAGCTTTAAATGTGAGGACATTTTGTATGTGCAAAGCAGCCGTATGTCTCCTCTTATTAACTCACTTTTTCTTAAAGAGCTTTTTGAAGGAGTTCCTAAATCCTTTTCCTTCTTTCCTACTGTTTTCACTCAAGTGGGTGTGGTCATAATCATCTGACACACCCCTCAATTTGAGCTCCTCCCACACCAGGCTTCTGGGATCCTGAGGAGCAAGCACAATGAGCTTTTAGTGAAAAGCTAAATTGTTTTAGTATACATTTATTTAAATGTGAGTGTGTGTGAAAGCAATGTTTCTGGAAATTTAAAGGAATTTTCTGCCTCTTTGCAACCCTATGCAATACAGTTGCTAAGGTGCTAATAATAACCACCAATAATCTGTTTATATATGTGTGTGTATGTAAATGTGCATGAGTGTGTACCTTTTGATGTATTAGCCGTGGCTGCTCCTCTGTGTCAGTGTGTGTCTCATATCTGTGCTTTGGACTGCTGGGTCTCAGTCTTGATTTGACACCTGACTGGCGCTCTAGCCTCGGGTGGGCGGGAGTTTTCGACTGATAGGCGTGGCTATCAATACTGTCCATCTGCAGGCCGTTCAGTGATTTGCTCTTTCTCTGCACTGCCTGTAGAGGGCGTGGTCTTACAATATCTGCTGAGTCAGGTGACACACAGGCTCTGTTGGACCTATAAACCACACCTCCAGAGCTTCTCCCCCTACTGTGGGACTGTCGAGGTGGACTATGAGAAGGACTACAATGCACAAAGGCAATATCAATGCTGGAGTCTGAGGAATGAGACGGGCTTGAGCAGCGAGAGCCACCGGCTCCATAGGAAAAGAGTGCACCCAGAGCATCAGAGAGGACAGATCCCGCTCCCTCTGTCTCTGGAATGCTGCGCAGAGGAACTGAGATGGCTTTGTGGCGAGAGTCAGAGTCAGACAGGAAGGAGACAGGGGATGGGATTTCTGGGTCGTAGTGATAGGGTGCTGTTTCATAGTCAGGGTAGCGTTTGTTACGTCGAGAGGGATCACTTAAAATAAAAAAAGACATAGAAAATGTATAAGGGTATTTCTTCAGTTCTGGGCACTTTTTAATGTTTTTGGAAGAGAGCTTTTGCATGATGGTGTGTATCTCATACTTAATCTCAATCACACTACTCCCTAAAAAGACTATTTAGTATGAAATTTGTCAGTGTGTTGGAAATAACACCACAAATGTGGAACATGGAAAAAATATATATATTATAAGTTTTAATGACCATAAATCCATAAAGGACATAATGAAGGCATGGTTAAAATTACATAATAGTGCCTGAAGTAGAAACACCCATAAATTCATAGAGAGCTCACTTTGTGATATATTTGGTTGGTGTATCTATTCACTCACTTTTGTGCGATGGTGTGGCTGTAATTTTTCTCATAGTCGACTTTATACAGCTGTCTAACTGTAGACCTGACATTAAAAACAAGAGCCAGTAAATCGTACAACACAAAAACTTACACATTTGTTCATTGGACCTTACCTGCTAAGCTCTTTTCGGGTGTGTGAGGGCCGCTCTTGCTGTTGTGTGCACAGATTGTGTGTGTGTTCTCGCAGGGCATGACTGTGTGTGAGGAGTTCCTGTTTGTGCTGTAGCAGATGGCTGAACTGGGACATGAAAGCTCGAAGCTGTTGCACAGACACCAGTAACAGGTAATAGTCTGGATGCTCTGACTCTGTCTGCTGCAGAAGACTCTTTAAAACACAGCAACATACAAATGGATACATATATGCACTTTCTTTTATGTAGCAAAGCTTGACCAAGGTGATACCATCACAAGTATCAAACATGCACAACTAATAAACATGCCTGATGTGTTTGACTACCTGGAGGAGCGTATGGTATTCTGGGATACGTTGGACAGGTTGTAGAAGCAGAGAATGCAGAGATGGACGTGTCTCATCCCCTGTGACATCACCCTGGATTTGAACACATACAACAAATTACAAAGCCGTTATATGGATTCATCTCAAATTTATCCAAAGTAACCTAAACTTGTGTAAATGATCTGGGTTTATTTAAAAATATGATTTCAGTATTATATTATTATGATATAATGAATATTATTTATTAATATGGTGAAAATGAAATAGAAATTTAATTCATAGGAACATAATGTACCATTTCTATCATTTATCTTGCATAACACTTTCTATATGCGTCAAATATCAGCATATTAAAACAAATTAAGTTTTTAATCTTGCATTTATTAAATATAAAATGTGTGTATATATACCTCCAGTAAGCTGGCTGATTTTGAAGAGGAGAACAGACTAACAACTGTCAAACATTCTGGCAGGTCCCGAAGATATGACACGTAATGATCCAGAAAATCACTCTGTAAAGCACACATTTGAGATTACATTGTGCACTTTAGGTTATGGTAGGATGGTAAGTTTAGCTCATTTTCGCTCTGTAGTATTTTACTTCTTTGCTTGTGAGCCTTAGAAATACATCTCCCATGATTCCTTGCCAGTGGCTCTTAAGAACTCTTTCCTGGAGGAGGTGAAGGAGTTCCAGATGCTGCTGAATCAAGAAGCGTAGAGAGGGAGGGAAAGGCCTGAGAGTTAGAAAAGAGAATAAAAAACAGCATCATGCGCCTGAAATCACTGTTTTACAATACATTTTCTTCCTTAAAATCTATAATTACTAAGATCTACATGAAAAAAATATGCTTTATATTATGTCTGTTCCACAGCAGACTATTACAATACACAGTCTCTGTTTAGCACTGAACTGAATTATTGTTGTTGCCTGTGTGTTGATCTGCGCTATTGTAGAGGCCAGTTAACATTTAACATTGGGACAATGCTACATAAGTGTGAGAGTGATACATAGTTACCGTTTGCCTTTGAGGTTGATGTTTTCCGAGCCATTAAAACTGATGTTGGCCTTTAACAGGAGTGAGAGATACGACACATACGCTCTCTCAGACTCCAACAGCTCCAGTGCTGCAGTCTGCCTCTGAGCTGAAAAAAATGCAGGATTTTAAAACTGGTCATTCCTTTTTCAGTTCTTTCACATAAAAATTTTCATGAAAAATCAAAAATGAAGCCATTTTCACTTTTATTCTGCTGCATATCACTCACTTGAGTTATTTTGTTCTTTCAAATCTCGGTTGTTTTTTCTCTCCCTCCACACTGGAGACTTCTTTTGACCGTCATGCTCAAGATAAGAGTCTAACCGCAAAAACACAACATATTATCATCTTATACACTACCATGCTATCATTTCCACACACTTGTGTTTTTAGTACAAAACAATCTCTAAATTGTAATACTCACTCTGATTAGCTGACAGGCTGCTTATGTAATGCTGAATGAGACTGAGTTCTGTTTGGCTGTTTAGAGAGGCGTGGCCATCCACTGATCCCTCCCCCCTTGAGCCTTTCCTATCAATAATACCACATGTTTATATATTTAGATTTTACATTTACATTTAGTCATTTACCAAACGCTTTTATCTAAAGCGACTTACAAATGAGTACAATAGAAGCCATCAAAATAAACAAAAGATCAATCATATGCAAGGGCCATGATAAGTCTTGGTTAGCCTAAGGCAGTACACGTAGCAAGGTTTTTTAAATGTTATTTATATAAGAAATAAAAAGAAAACAAGTAGATAGAATGGAAAAGAAATCAATGTGCAGACTGAATCCCAAGTGTGTTAAATTGGGTCTGATGTTTAATACACTACACCAAAAAAAAAAGAAAAAAAAAAGAAAGAATGACAGAAAAGAGGAAGAAAAAAAGCAGTTTAGTAGCCACAGTGTATCACCTGTGTTGTGTGCTCTGCATAAGGTCCAGGTCCCTCTGCAGGTCTTTTTGGTTACTCCTAACCTCAGAGAGCTGCGTTAGAGCTGTGCTCATGTCCTCCTTCATACACATACACAATAAAAAAACAATATCATCAGAATAAAAGCAACATTTCACAATGACAATGCATGGAAAAATACATGAAGTACAATTTAAAAAACATGAATTTTAGAAGATAACTGCAATATTATATATTATATACTCAGAAAGTAAATTATATATATAATTGACTTTCTGAGTAATATACAATACTTTTCAATAGTTTGGGGTTGATAAGATGTTTTCACTGTTTTTGAAATAGGTCTGTTATGATCAGTAAAAACCATGATATTGTGAAATATTGTTGCAGTTAAAAATAACTGTTCCCTATTTTAATATATTTTAAAATATAATTTATTGTCGTGGTGGCGATGCTGATTTTTCAGCAGCCATTCCTCCAGTCTCCAGTGTCACATGATCCTTCAGATATCATTCTGATTTGGTGGTCAATAAATATTTAATATTATTATCTATTTTTAAAACAGTTGTGGAAACTTTGATATTTTTTATGATTCTTTTATGAATAGAAATTTCAATCATTTAAATCCTATTGACCCCAAACTATTAAATGATTGTGTATATTATTTAAATTATATTTTTTTAACCACTCATTTTATATCTCATAATATAACTGTTAGAACCTGTAATATGTTAAGTGTGTTTCTGAGAGACAGGATCTTTTCATTAGTTTCTTGTTGATAGGTAGAGACTTTCTCCTCCAGTCGGCTGTAGGTTTGCTGTAGGGTGGCAAAATCTTCAACCACACTTCCAACTCCCGATTTTAGCTCCACCCACATCGCCTGCAACTAAAGCAACATGTCAGAGGTCACCAATACTCAATAAGAGACAAACCCAGATAGAGAGTTGAAGGTTAAACAGGAGGACAGGAGCTTCAGATCAGTCTCAATAGCATTAGAGAGGGTTAAGCTAAATGTGGCCGAGTTCTGTCATACTCTTCCTATTAGCAATTTAGTGTCTCAATGACTATTATTTTCCTAACAGCATTAATCTGTGAGGGTGTGTGTGATTGGAATTAGAGATCAATAATACAGGGAACTTAAAACAGAAAACCTTTTTTTAACAAACACACACACAACAAAGTATACAGAATCATGAGGAGAAAAAAAAGCTATGACAAACTGGAAGTGAGTAAGGAGAGGGCAATTTAGATTACCTGAAGGTCTATGGCATCTATGTCATTACCTGTACCTGCAAAAACACAAAAATATAATTTCATGCAGAAATACAGACTTTCTCACACAAAATTTGACAGAAACATGCACCTGAAAGAAAGAAAAGTTTCCAAAAAGTCATCCATTGAACTCTTAATTTAAAGTAAACTTCACTGTTAATGACCAATTAATCATAAAACTAAAAAAGTATTACGGAAGATCTAAGAATTTTTGCAGATTGAAAATCAAAGATGGTTTACCCTCTATTTTGCCATTCTCCATGATCCGATGGTTTTCCAGGTCCAAATCCAGGACTGTCGGTTCAGATCCTCTGCGGTTTGGATCCTTTCTAGTAGAGTTTCTTTGCTCAAACGGATTAATTTTACAAACCAATTAAATGTCACACTTCTATGTTTTGATATGGTTAGAAATAACAGGAGAGCTCTCTGATTCTGTGACTTTGTTTGTCTATCACTTGTCTTTCTCTCTCTCTCATCTGTCCCACCTATCTCTTCCCCTCCTCTTTGAAACATGTGAGTCTGATGAAGTCGAGGACAAAAAGAGGCCTTGTTTTACAGTAAGTGGATGGATGAAGGAAGAGAGAGAGAAAGATAGAGACGTCTGTTAGCATTTTTATGGTTCAGAATCAGACGATTAAATTTCCTCTTCAACCTTTAAGACCAATTTTCCATTTTACAATGAACTCTGTATGGGCTCTGGAAAAGATCTACTAGGCATATGAACAGAAACACCCACAAAATTATTTTCATAAACTCAAAAGTGAACATTGAGTCCTACCCAATTTAATTGAGCTATAACAATGAAACAAATAAAACACCCTCAAGAAGTTAATCAGTTTGAAATGGAATCATACACTGGAGCTTCAGCTTCATTTAAAGCAGATTTAGAAGTGAACTAAAGGGTGGTAGATCTCAACTCCTGACTTTTCACTGCAGTCATGAGCTCTGCTGCTGTGTGTGCTCCACCAATGGCTGAAGCGTACACAGAGAATCACATTTCTCTCACCCTTTGCACTAAAACAAAGCAGTGTTTCTTTCAGAAGTGCAGTGTGTGGGAACATGTGTTCTTGATGTTCAGTGGATGCTGCTGGAACTGAAGTTATTTCACTGGAGCTCATCAAAGCCTCAGGGCTGCTAGCTGTGGTAATGCATCACTGTGTATCGAAGATCTCTTTCAATAGTTTCACGGGTGGTAATTCTTTTAACTTAAAGTTGACTCAGAAGCTTGCTTCATAATCTTGATAAAATGCTCAAATTATACTTATTTTCACTAAATTCAGTGCTTCAGAATATCTTTTGAAGTTCAGTTTGGTCTAGTGATTGGATACTTAACAATAGAGCACTTACTGAATGCCATCTAATAAAGAAAAAGGACAGAAAATGTTTTTCCGTATGCATTTAAATGGTGTGTGTTTGTGTGCAAGTCACACATTGACTTTGAGCTTCAGTCCCAGTGCGGCTTTGTTATGGAACATCCCCCTCCACATAAGTCCTTGTGAATCTGTGAACTCCCCTTCACCTTCAAATCTGCAAAAAAAAAACACATTTATGTTCAGACAATTAAGCCTTCCTTATGACAATAAAACCAATTCCAGTTTTGCATATGTTTGCAGGACTGATTATACTGTATCACCTGTTATTGTTAAAAGTTCCTGTGTATTCTGTCCCATCAGGAAATCGATAAGTTCCTTTGCCATGATACATGTTGTCTCTGAACGGGCCGCTGTAAAACGCCCCTGAAGGGTGTGTGAGAGTTCCTCTGCCATTCATCTGCAGGACACATAACACCAGCAACAAAGACATAATTACTAAAACCATATTAAGATAAGTAATATATTTATCCAAGGTAGTTGTCACATGACTGAATTTACATTTCATTTCATTTGTGTTCCTGTAGCTCAATTGGTAGAGCACTGCGTTCTCAAGCTCAAGATTGGGGGTTCGATTCCCTGTGAACACATGATATGTAAAAATTGATAGCCTGAATGCACTGTAAGTCGCTTTGGATAAAAGAGTCTGCTAAATGCATAAATTTAATTAAAAAATTTTTTATTTAATTTGTTGCATAATGCACTCACAAAACTGAGATAAATGCATGAATAATTCAGTGTGAGCCTATGAAAGGAGATCAGATGACAGCTTTAGTGCACATGTGACTAAAGTTTTTACTTACTTAAATATTGTAGTTATTATTATTTAAATAAAATAAAAATCCCACACACCTTATCATTGTCCCATTCTCCAGTGTATATAATTCCAGAAACTGATGTGTGTCTGCCAGACCCTTTCCTCAGCAGCACACCATCTGAAGTACGACAACATTCGCCCTCTAAACACAAACACACGAGTACACACCTGTTTAATGGGCTTAAATACAATAAAATAAACGATAACATTCGCAGACACGTTTAAAGCTGGCAGCTAACTCACCATATTGGTCTCTATTTGGAAAAATATATAAAATTTTAAGAGTTGTAGCCTCTGCAACAAATTTTGGGACAGCCAAAAATAGAAAAGAAACGGAAGTTTAAGTTGTTCAACAAGTAACGTAACGTATGCATATTATGAATGATAGAAATAATTGTTATTAACATATTTACCGGACATGATGCTGTATTTACATCACGTCATTCAGGAAAGTTGCTGTAGGATCTCCATAGCAACGACGCAACAACTGCTTCGTCGGATTGTTTTTGAGTCATGTGCTACCTGTACAGACATACACATAGATGTCTATGGACATACATAATAAAGGCCTTTACTTATACTGCCATCTGGTGAACGCGCCACGGATCTAGCGCACTCTGCCGACCCGGAAGTTATTCTAGTGGGTTCCTAACGCGTGTGTGGCGAGGCAGCTGTGAGTTAACACGAGTAAGGTAATAAATGTACATATTTTTCACTTACGCTTTACAGACTTCACACCTTGTTGAAAGAGGTAATACTGTGAGAATGAAAGCATATTATTGTTAAACATCTTTTGTCGTCATGTTGTGTGTGTGTGTGTGTGTGTGTGTGTGTGTGTGTGTGTGTGTGTGTGTGTGTGTGTGTGTGTGTGTGTGTGTGTGTGTGTATGTATGTGTATGTTATTTATTTATGTATATATATATATCTATCTATCTATCTATCTCTGTTTACTATTCGTTTTGAGTCACACCACCAGTTTCATAGTAACGTAACTGGTTTTCTCTTTCAGACGTTTTAAAAGAGACCCCATTTCACAGGTTTTAAACTGGAGATTTAATTGAATCTGGTTTTACATGTTATAATGTGGGAGTTGACAGCTCAGTTTTTCTGTTGACAGATTTAGGGAAAGTTCAGACAGCAGATTTTAGTTGTGATGTCATTAACGTTACATCTTTTAGTGCATGTTGACTTTTGGGGAAGTTGAAGACCTTAATTTATATTTAAGTTCAAAATACATCCACAAACTGTGGAAACTAGTTTCTCCTTTTGTTTTTAGATCATGGGAAAGTCCAAACAGGTCGGAAAGCACAGTAAAGGCAAGAAGAAAAACATTTCCAAGACATGGAAGACTAAGCGCAGGACAAAGGACCTTGACCAGATCCATGCAGACATGATCCCTGTGAATGCTGTCAAATTACTAAAGCAAGATGTAGATTATGATGTTACAGGATGTGCTCAGCATTATTGTCTGCACTGCGCGTAAGTCACACCTCACCACCCCAATAACATGACACATTTTTTTTAAACTGCTTGCATTTTGTATATCAGCTTTTTAGAATATACAGCTTTTCATTTGAATTTTTTTCTTCCTTTCCTAAAGGAGATATTTTGTCAATTTGAAAACCCTGAAGGAGCATTTCAAGTCAAAACCTCATAAAAAAAGGTGAGTCGGAACATTTTAAAATCATTTTCTTTTTTCTCTTAATGTTAATCTTAATCTTTGGATCATACAGTTTATGCAAAAGTTTGGGGATCCCTGATAATTATCAGAATTTTAGTTTATAATCTGCTGGGCTTTCAAAGCAGCAACTTCATTTGGATATATTTTATACCTTATGGAGACAATAACTTTTCAGTTCTGAAATAAAAAAATTTGAATCAACAATGCAATGTGAATCATACCAAAAACACATAGGTGCAAAAATTTGGGCACCCCAAAGAAATAATGGCATCAATATTTAGTAGAGCCACCTTTTGCTGAGACAACAGCCTGTAGACACTTCTTACAGCCATTGATAAGACCCTGAATTCTGGCTGCAGGTATTTTGAACCATTCTTTCTTGCAAAATATCACTAGTTCAGTCCGGTCTGATGGCTGCTGAGCAAGAACAGACAGCTTCAAATCCTTCCATAGATTTTCGATGATGTTCAAGTCTGGGTTCTTGGATGGCCATTCTAGAACATTGCATCTGAGTCTGTGCATGAACTCCTTGGTAGATTTGGAACAATGCTTTGAGTCATTGTCCTGCTGAAATAAATAACCCAGGCATAACTTCAACCTCTTGGCTGATTCTTGAGAATCTGCTGATACTGGATGGAATCAGCAACCATCAACTCTTGACAAGGTTTCCAGTGCCGTTCCTGTCACCTTTCATTTTTGAACTATATTTCTGACTGTGGAGGCAGAGACCTTAAACCTTTGATATTATTTTTTTATAATTCTAATTCAAATTTATGAATTATCCTAGTTTTCAGGTCATTAGAGGTTCCCATGTTGTTTATTTTAAGTGGAGAAAAGCAAAGCTAGCAATTAGCTGCCTTAAACATAATTTTTCATGATTGTTTGCACGTGAGTTTGCAGTGTTAAGGTTCACTGAGCTAATCAAATCAATATCATGTTGTAATTAATGTGTTATTAGAGACTACAGGTATTAAATCAACACAATTTACTTTTGCACAGCCCTTTTTTTACATTCATGTTGTCATTCCATACAACTCAATACTGCTACACTAAGAATTTATGTCTGAAAAAAATCACATTATGCTACTTTCTCTAGAAAGTGAATGGAATATCACTACGATCTTTTCTTATAAAGAAAGAACAAAGTATTATCCAGCCTCAGAGGGGTGCCAAAGCTTTTGCATAAAATAAAAAACATTACCTGCATATATGCAAAAAAAAAAAAAAAAAAAAAATAGGTCTGGGTTTTCCATGTGTATTTAAAATGATTGTCATTGTAAAAGCTTTTTTTTTTATTTAAGATTGAAGCAGCTGAGGGAAGAGCCATATACACAGGCCGAGGCAGAGCGGGCAGCAGGAATGGGCTCCTACATCCCACCCAAAACTGTAGAGGTTCACACACAGCAGGTCGAGGAAGATATGGACTGAAAGAGAACTTTGGCCTCTCTTTCTGTAGACTCTTGATTTTCTGAAAAAATATACTCTTGAAAAAATATATACTCTTGAAAATATAAAATGAGTTGATATTATTTTGATGAATGTTCATAGACAATTCTCTGTAAATTCAGACTTGTTTGATTTTGGAGAAGTCCTGAAACAGGTGGCTACAGTTTCATTCTTGTTGTGAAATTAAATTAGTAAAGTTTGCTTTCAACAATAAAAGTCACTTTGAATATTCTGTATAACCACCAGCTGCTTTTAAGTACTACAATATATCTCATCCTTGTGGACTGTACCAGATTTGAAAGCTCTTGCTGTAAGTTGTTACCGCACACTTCCACCAAGAAACTTAAAATTTGAACATGTCGCGTGGATACATGGTTACACATGGTTTTACAAGATAAGCTGTCCTTCTTGTAGCACTGCTGTAGGCCTCTTACATTATGGACATTACACTTAATTGCTCTGGCCACATCTGAAGTCCTCATGCCTCCCTGCAACAGGACCATGGCATGTTCATGCAGGTGATCAGGGACCCTGGGCATCTTCTGGTGTTTTTTGAATCAGTAGAAAGGTCTCTTTAATGTTCAACGTATTGTAACCTTTTTTTTTTTTCATGTGCACTTCTGGAACAATGACGTGTATGTGTAAATTCTAAAATTAAGTCAATGCTAGTAAACTGTCAATGAAATGAAAGCATAAAACTTAATCCAGTAATATGTAATGGGAAAATCATGAAAATGTATTGAGTAAAGAGTGTGGGACCCTCAATTATGGTTTTATGCTTGGAATCACAACAGTTGTAATTTATAGATCCTTTTCCTGGTCCTTTATTCATAGTTTCCTAATCTTTAATAATATTTTTTACTTAATTATTCCGTTCTCAGTTAATATTAACAGAAATAATTGTACATCAAGTATACACGCCTTGTTTGCGTGTGGTTGAAATGTCCTTTTCGTGGACATAACACATATTTAACTATTAGCACGAAGGACAAAAAGACAGATCCAGTACATTCTTTGGCCCCGAAACGTGTAATTACGGTCGTACATTATAAGCCGTTTCAAAACCTACTTGGCTGCCTTGCTAGACAGCATTTTGGCCAACTTTTGGTCACGTTCCGAATGTTGCCTAGATAGGCAGCTCACTAGATTTGAACAAACACCCATCGAGTACAACGTCGTGAATGTGCGCACTGGCCCTTTAAGAGCGACGGACGTGATCCACAAGCAGGAGAAGCAGGAGTGATTTCCTCTTGTGTTGCTACGATGTAACGGCTCACCCAATAACGGAGACGAGCCCGTGACTACAGAGTGACTTCCCTTAAGAGTTTTTATATCACCCTGGGCTATTTTTGTGGCCCAGTAGTGATTTACAAAGCAGATAGAGACGTTTATTAGAGGATGGCCGCAGACGTGGATAAAGCTCCTGCCGGAGAGCCAAAGGATGATCATGGTGAAGATCGCGCGACTCCATCCAGCAGACGCGCCCGCTCACGTTTCAAGCAACTCTCCAGTTTATTTCTAATCGCTGCTGTTCCTTTCTTCGGCTTTTGCATTAAATATTACCAGGACACCCAGCTTGTGAAACGACATGTAAGTTAACACCAGTTTGGTCAGAATTTCATTGCAGTTTGACCCGTGAAAGAGGGATGCTTCTCAGAGCCATGAGAGATCCTGCAGCTGTTCAAGCCACATGTAGTCCTTGCAGTTGGTTAAAATGCAATATGTTCATTCAGTTTTAAACATTGCTCTTTTAAGATACATTTTAACTATCTTTGCCACGTTTTCTTTTGCTATGTGTGAACAGTAAACTTACATCTGGTGTTCCAGCTGCCCGCTGTTTTATTAGGGTTGGATAATTGCCACCGCTGGGCAAGACTGTTAGAACAGCAACCCCCCTCTTTCTCATATATTTGTGTTACTTCTGTGTCGCTTCCTATATTAACCAGATTCTCCAGACTGCCCTCCAACTCAGACCGATAATAGACCCAGACACGACATAAAAAGTATGTCAGGGATTTAGTTAAAAATAGAAACAGTAGACTTCATTGTGTCGCGTTGCCTTGGGGCAAGTATTCTCCTTTCCTTTCTAGAGTACAACTCGTTCTTTTGAGTCGAATCTTTTCGATGAATTGGTTCACAGAACCTATCTGAATGATTCGTTCATGAATTGGACTGAATCAGAGTAGTTCTGAAGTCAGCAAGCCACTTTGAACCTAGAATCGACTCTTCCGAACATGTTTGATTCGTGAACCGAGAAGAAAAAGAATTATTAAAGCAAATTATTTTTGATAAGCCGAATAGCAGAAATTGTAAAAATTAAAAGTACTAAAATCTTGTAGTTTTTATGAAAGTAAGTAAAATAATATTTCATTAAGCCATACAAATTAAATGTATTTATTTAAAAAACACAAAGACATATAAAAAGCATTTTATTAAGACAGTTACTTTAACTCATGATGTATTTGTTATTATGTGGTCCTTGACATTTTTAATATTAAATAAAATGCCACAATGTCAGGGAACAAATACATCCTGTGGTAAAAATATTGCTGAATTGTTTGTTGAACCAGTTCTTTGTAACAGACTGTTCAAAAGAACTTATTGCAAGATGATTGTGTTTTTCCATCACTGGAGCAACCTGATAACAGATGATTTATTTTCTGTTGCAGGAGGCAGGATTGAAGGCGCTGGGAGCAGACGGACTCTTTTTCTTCTCATCCCTGGATATCGATCATGACCTTTATCTCAGTCCAGAGGAATTCAAACCTATTGCAGAAAAACTCACAGGTATTATTTTTGGTGTCTGTGCACTTGCAGAGCATTAACGTCTTTTCACAAGTAGATATTGTCTATCGAAGCAGAGTTAAGATGCTTCAATGCTATATTCTCAATCACTGTAAAAAACAGAATTCCTGCTGAGAGTTTTAAAGCATTGTTGCAATGCCTGATGTCCATCTCTGTTGTCTGAAGGTGTGGCACCTCCCCCAGAGTTTGAAGAGGAGATACCACATGACCCGAATGGAGAGACGCTGACCCTGCATGCTAAAATGCAGCAGTTACTACTGGAAAGCATGACTAAGAGCAAAGATGGCTTTCTAGGGGTAATTTAAACATTAACAATGAATAAATTAATCTGAACTGCTAACAAGGTTATAAACACAGGGTGATGAATAAAAAAATATTTTACAAAAAATAAAAATACCAATAATAAAGAAATAAAATGTACATGAAGTTCTAAGCTTAAAATAATTTTACAAATTATAGAATGTGGATTGTTACAAGTTACATACCCAAAATGCTTATAAGTTAAATTGAGAGCAGTGTCTTTCTCATCAGGTTTCACACAGCTCTCTTAGTGGGCTGAGATCTTGGAAACGTCCAGCTGTTCCTTCATCCACGTTTTATGCCAGTCAGTTCAAGATCTTCCTGCCACCCAGTGGTAAATCGGCCCTAGGTGACACTTGGTGGATCATTCCCAGCGAACTGAACATCTTCACCGGCTACCTTCCCAACAACCGCTATCATCCTCCCACACCACGAGGCAAAGAGGTACAAATATACCTTTTAATTTTTTAAAAATGAGTTCAAATTATTTTCGATGCTTGAGCTGAATCACATCAACAAAAACTTTTTCATTTAATATTACTTTGGTTTAACCACATTATTAAAAAATGAGTAATCAGAGGTTGTCAAGAGCTGTTTGATTTGAGGAGACTAATTTCATTTCTGTTTAGTTGGTGCATAGATGATGTGATTATTTCATTTCCCTGCAGGTACTGATCCACTCTCTGCTGAGTATGTTCCACCCACGGCCTTTTGTGAAATCCCGCTTCGCTCCACAGGGAGCTGTGGCTTGTATTCGAGCTGCTAGTGATTTTTATTATGACATTGTTTTCAGGTGAGTTAAAATAAAACATACTGTCATGTTTGAATAAAGTTTTTGTCATCCAGAATAAATTAGATTTTCTTAAAATCAAGTAGAAGTTTACTTTGTATGTCACTTAAAGAATATCTGATTGTAACTTCAGTTTGAACTTTATTTTAATTTTGAGCCTCCAACTGAATCTTATCTTATTGTGTCACTAATTACAGAATCCATGCTGAGTTCCAGCTAAATGATGTTCCAGGCTTTCCATTCTGGTTCACTCCTGGGCAGTTTGCTGGTAACATCATCCTCTCTAAAGATGCTTCTCATGTCCGAGAGTTTCACCTCTACGTCCCAAATGACAAGTCAGTCTTCCCTCCACTATTCCTAAGTACAAACACTTTTAAGGTGCTGAATGTAGGGCTGCGTAATTAATCGTGATCATGATTTCTATTTCTCGAGACTATTTTAGTATAATTGCCTGCAATATTTGCCCTCTGGTTCCACATCCATCCATATTGATAGAAAAACATTGGCATCATTTAACTGTTTTAGTTCTTAATAATGTAGAGACCGTGTTAAATAATGTGACAAATATAATATGACTTGACATTCATTTTCATTTGTAAAAGTGCAATAACTATTCAGATTAAATGTAAAAGGAAATTGACAATCAATTCTTGTGGAATCAAAGGAATCAATATTTGTGATTTTAATAATTGCAGTTAACCTTTTGTGCAAAATAATTTGCTCTGTTTAACCATTATTCTGCAGCCCTAGCTGACTGAGTGTTTCATGTGGCAGGTCTCTGAATGTGGACATGGAGTGGCTTTATGGGGCCAGTGAGAGCAGCAACATGGAGGTGGATATTGGATACCTGCCTCAGGTTTGTGCTCATGTTTATGCAGAACATCGTCTGAGGGTTTTGATTTGTGGTATGCATAATACAAAAGTGCTTCTCCTGACATTTTGCTGTATGCTTTTTAGTCAGCTTTTTGATAAGTCAAAGCCATGCATTGTATTCTTACCTGAAATACACAAAGTAAATGGGCTGTATATGTTTACAGATGGAGCTGAGGGCAGAAGGTCCCTCCACTCCCTCAGTGATCTATGACGAGCAGGGGAACATGATTGACAGCCGAGGGGAGGGAGGAGAGCCCATTCAGTTTGTCTTTGAGGAGATTGTCTGGAGTGCAGAGCTGAGCAGAGAAGAAGCATCCAGACATCTGGAGGTCACAATGTACCCATTTAAAAAGGTGAGTCCCCTGACTATCAATCAACGTACCTTTTCTGTATCACAGATTCATACTTAAACATCTTGAAATATGTTGTTAAGAGTCTGCAGCAACACTGCCCTGTTAAATATGCTGGTTAGGTATGTTTTAAAGCATGGCTGCTGGGTTAAGCTGGTCATGTGCTTGTCCTAAGAAACTAGCTCCTGCTTAGGACCAGTTTAAACCAGCTCAAACCAGCAGCCATGCTTCATAACACACCTAAACAGCATATGCTGGATTTTTCAACAGGGTGAACAGATGTTCTTTCAAGATATACATTTTTTGGTGATGTTGGTTGAGTAGTTGTTTTACAGATAAATAGAAATGTTTGCAATGTTGTCATTTATCAATCTCATCAGTTGGTTTTCTTTTTGGAAGGTACCGTATTTACCATTCAGTGAGGCCTTTAGCAGAGCTGATGCAGAGAAGAAGCTGGTTCACTCCATCCTGCTCTGGGGCGCCCTGGATGACCAGTCATGCTGAGGTAAAACACCCAAAAATGGGAATAACAAAGAATATGAACTACTGGAGCAGTCAAGTTTGGCCACAGAGGTCTGTATTTCTTTATCTTGATATCTGCTGACAGTGTTATAGCTAGAACTCTGGTTCTTTCAGCTACTTTAGATGTTTCTCTAATTTGCGTTCTGTGCACTTCTCTTCCTCCTTATCTGCGCTAGGTTCAGGGCGGACTCTTCGAGAGACAGTGCTCGAGAGTTCGCCCGTTTTGACCTTGCTCAACCAGAGCTTCATCAGTAGCTGGTCTCTAGTCAAAGAGCTGGAGGATCTGCAGGTGGGAAGTTTGGGTCATTTAGTGGTCACATGTTGTTTAATTAAATGAAGTTATCCTTATTTAGACTAATTAAGTGGTTAACCTTGTTTGACCTAATTTAGGGTGATCAGAAAAATCTGGACTTGAGTAAAAAGGCCCGTTTACATTTGGAAGAGTATACTTTTCCAGTGGAGATGATGGTGGCGCTGCCCAATGGCACTGTGGTGAGTCTTCTTTAGTTTTCCCAACCAGCCGGGTCAGTCTGGGTCAGCCAACTGCTTGTTTCAATGAATATCACTCTAACTTCTCCAGATCCATCACATCAATGCTAATAATTTCCTGGACCAGACATCCATGAAACCAGAAGAAGAAGAGGGGCCTGCTATCAGTTTCTCAGCAGGTTTTGAGGATCCTTCAACGTCCACATACATTCGCTTCCTACAGGAAGGACTCGAAAAGGCCAGACCTTACCTGGAATCATAAAACGGTTTCTCTCCATTGGTGCAGATTAGAGACAAATGAGAGGAGTATATGAGGGAGAAAGAAAGGAAGCACTGATATCAGCTCTGCTCCCCCGTGTCTGATTTTAGGAACGGAATGTGGAGGAGCTGACACAATTTCTTAATTGAGAAGGCAGCTGGTGGCCACATCTTAAGAGTGACACATTCCATGTAAAAGTGTACAATATAACATCGTTATAACAAGAGTGTGGTATGTCACACAGTGAACCATAAAGGGTGTTTAACTGCACACAATAACAAAATCTCAATTAAATCATATTTTTATATAGAAAATTTGTTAATTTTGTGCAAACCTTACACTTCCTGAGTGACGAATGTCATTAGTCTGATCCATTGTTCAGACTAATGAACTGAAACAGCATTATGTGTTGTATACTGACCTGATAAAACCACTTTTATACTTTGTTTCATACATAAAAAGCCACATATGTTTTTGCTGCATCATTTTTGTTTGTTATTCCAGATATTCCTGTAGGACACAGAACTTTGCTCGCTGTTGCTTCCTCGATTAGGCAGTTTGTGATGGTCTGGTCTGAAAGCCCAATCAGGGTGAGAGCAGACCTGATGTTGTTGTTTAATTCTGTGGAAGCAACGTCTGCTTTTCTGTGTCTGAACAGAATACTGGTACTATGCTAAGACACACACAAAGTGAAGCTTTGGATTACAGCTCAACCACACAGCTGCAGGAAAGCTGCCATGGGCCTTTAATAAATCACGCCTGAAATCCACTTTTGTCTAAGGGTGGAGGTACGTAATAGACAGTTAGGAACATCACATTTTTGTCTTTTATAAATTAAATACAATGCAAAAAGCTCACATCCACTCACTTCTGATTCTTTCTACCACATTTAAGCTGAAGACCAGAGTAGAAACATGACAGAATACTAGATTTAAAATGTAAGCTGGCATGGTGTTCATTGTCTTTAAATGGTGCAATAGGTAGTTAATCTTTTCAGCAAATAACTTTTGCACTACTGTTCAAAAGTTTGGGATCTGTAAGATTTGTTTAAATATTTTTAAAATGAGTCACTTATCCTGACAATTAATTTGATCTAAAATACAAAAGTATTCTAAAATATTTCTACAATTGAAAATATCTCAGTGTCACATGATCGTACAGAAATCATTCTAATATGCTGATTTGCTGTTCAAAAACGTCCATATCAATGTTGAAAATAGTTGTAGACACCGTGATAAATTTTAAATGGGTGAAATAGATGACTAGAATATTCAATAGAAATCTTTTGTAAAGTTAGAAATGTCTTTACTGTCACTTATGATCAATTTAATGTGTCCTTGCTGAATAAAAATTAGTATTTTTCTGACCCCAAACTTTTGAATGGTAGTGCATGAAATACCATCCTTATAACTGCAGTTTTGTGTAATGCAATTCTCTACTGGCGTCAAATAAATACAATGTGATTTTTTACATATAAATAAAACTTTGTTGTTGTTAATCTGATGTTTTATTAGGTAATGATTTAATGAACACTTTCAGTATCGAGTGACTGCATTCTCACATGTATAAATATTGCATTTTGTTGGACTGTAATTTTTTTACATTTTTAGAATAATTTTTTTGTACAGATAACCTGGTGAACTGATGTTATTACCATTGTAAGAGTTATTTACAGAAAGAAGATTTTCCTACAGGCTAGGAATGCATCCACATGGGTACTTGATAATTTGTGTTGATGTCTAAGAAGGGTTTGTTGGACCAAAAGCCTCTCAAGACTTGAAACATGCAACTCTGGGGTTTGTGTGATGTTTACGTGCGTGGTATTCAACCCAAAGTCATTTCAGTCTTGTTTTTGTTTTGGCTTGAGTGATGAGAAACCTTTTCCGTGTGTAAAAGTACAGCTGTGGGTTTAAACTAATGCCTAAACCAGTGTTTATAGCTGATGCTGTGCTTACTAACAGCGGACGAGACTTTAATCAGTGCTATTTAGTCAGGGCGTTGAAGTAACACAGATAAAAAAAAAAGTCCCTTATTACAATAATATTCAAGCTGTAACCAGAGCTGCAGTAACAATGCAGGATCCACGATCAACCTCACCAGTACAAACATGTACCGCTCAGATAAATGTCCTCCATTCTGTCCCAGAATTCACCTAAAGATATTATTTCTTGTACAAGTGCACACATTTAAATAATGAACTGGACCCAAATGCATCTTAATCACAAGACGAAATTGATTTTTTTCATCATGATGGTAAAGATGTTAGGTGAGCTTTCATTCCCTTCAGGCAGATTATTCAGCATTCAGAGTCTCTTTCCTTTGATTTACAGGTGTCAGTAAAATGGAGAAATAGTTTATCTGTTAATGGCCATATTTCCACTAAATCATGATGTTTTATATTATTTTCAATGCTTGTAGTGTCAGCCGAATGTCCAGGCTTCCAACTCCAGAACTGTGAAGTCGTTGGTCTCAGACAGGCTGCAGTTATTAAAGGTGAAACAGGGGCTGCTTCTGCCCAACAACAACCTCTCGTCCACCCACAAACCAAAGTGACCACTGGGATGAAAAGAAACAAATTCCATTTATGGGTCTAAAATTTAGAATAAGTAGTATTCAGATTTGCACATTAACATTTTGCAGAGTACTAATATGTACCTTCCTCCTCCAATGGCAAAAGAGTCCAAATCTCCTTTGATGAAAAACGAGTTTTCTCCAGTCCAACGGAAACACTTCAAGGAAACAAATGTCAAGTTGAAGGAATCTGTTTTCCTCAATGATAATAAATATGTCTTTATTGGAATTTACCTTAAAGCGTGGATGAGACAGGAACAGGAAGGTCTCTCCAGTACCATAAAATGCTTCACTAGGATGCAGCGGATGTGAGAGGAAGCTTCCAAAAACCTGAGTAGTAGCAAAACCACTTAATAACTAACCAAAACAGACTTACAAAAGTAAAACCTCTGTCTTCGGTCAAAATTACAAGTGGATGCAATATATACATTTATTGTGGGAAATTAACATCACATGAACAGTGATCATCGACCTTTAGATGTTTATTCTGATTAGGGCTGTGAGAAAATGTATGACCTGCTGGTTGTGGTCCTTGATGAGAATCAGCACAGGCGAGTCAGTGGTGCTGAGTTTCCTGTAAAGAGTCTTGAGGCTGGCCCCGTGTTTGTCAGTGCTGTAGGACAGCTGCCATGTGTGTCCGATTGTACGAGGAGGCAGCTCTTTTGAGATCTGGGAGAAAGCATTTTACTACTGATTAAACACACTGGGCCTCCAGAATCAGGTCAATGCTGCATGAATTTGGCTATGCATTAATGTTCATGTATGCTATTGCGACCTGACCTCTCTAACTTGTTGGGCATCCAGGATGACACTCTGCTTCAGAATGTGACTCAAACCTTCTGGTTCAGTAGACACAGAAGCTTTCGGCGCACTCTGCTCCACTGACACCATCTGTACAGGAGCAACATGTGTATGACTCACCAACTCATACATTACTGTTTAGTAGTCTGGGGTCAGTAAGTTTTGTTATTTTTTTTATTATTTATTGAAAGACATGAATACTTTTATTCAGTAATGATGCATTACATTGATCGATAAAGTGATAATGACATAATGGCATGTATTTCAAATAAATATTGTTCTTTTACATTTTATGTTCATCAAAGATTCCTGAAAAAAGTATCAATGTTTCCATTCAACCATAAACAATAATAAGAAGTTCTTCTTGAGCAGCAAATCAGCATCTTAGAATGATTTCTGTAGGATCAAGTGACACTGAAGACTGAGGTCATTGTTTATAAAAATTCAGCTTTGGGAATGAATAAAATTTATAGAAACATTCATTTTAAACTGTTATACATAATATTTTATAGTAATTTGATCTTAAAAACAAATCTTGCAGATCCTGAACAAAAATGTGCTGCTCTTATAAAGATGACCTTTATCCACACTTTCAACACGGCCATGTGTGAAAGAAACAAGAACAGCTGATGCTTATAAGCACATTCGTTAAATTTTCATTTTGAAATAAAATGTTTTATACAGTCTATGGTTGGCACTGGCAGCGCTACAATTGTTTGACATTCTTCTTCTTCTTATATCTTTCAGGCAGTGTAGACGCTATTGGGCGTATTACTGGCCTCCACAGGTCAAAGTTTGAACTAAATTCTTACATATAGTCCTGTATTATGCAAGAACTGATGGACTTCTTCAGAGATCAGTTTATGCTGATCACTGTATCCAAAAAAAGTATCAGAAAAAACTCCAAGTTATCCCAATTTAGAAAAAAATGCCTTTCTTTCTAAATAATGCTTGCTTAATTCAAAGAAAACATGCCCTACTGTTTCCATATTCCCACATTTACATAATCCAGATATACAGGTGCTTCTCAATAAATTAGAATGTCGAGGAAAAGTTCATTTATGTCAGTAATTCAACTGAAATTGTGAAACTCGTGTATTAAATAAATTCAGCACACACAGACTAAAGTAGTTTAAATCTTTGGTACTTTTAACTGTAATGATTTTGGCTCACATTTAACAAAAACCCACCAATTCCCGATTTCAGCAAATTAGAATACTTCATGAAACCAATAAAAAAAACATTTAGTGAACTGTTGGCCTTCTGGAAAGTATGTTAATTTACTGTACATGTACTCAATACTAGGTAGAGGCTCCTTTTGCTTTAATTACTGACTCAATTTGGCATGACATGGAGGTGATCAGTTTGTTGCACTGCTGAGGTGGTATGGAAGCCCAGGTTTCTTTGACTGGCCTTCAGCTCATCTGCATTTTTTAGTCTCTTGTCTCTCATTTTCCTCTTGACAATAGCCCATAGATTCTCCCTGGGGTTCAGGTCTCGTGAGTGCTGGCCAGTCAAGCACACCAACACCATGGTCATTTAACCAACTTTTGGTGCTTTTGGCAGTGTGGGCAGGTGCCAAATCCTGCTGGAAAATGAAATCAGCATCTTCAAAAAGCTGGTCAGCAGAAAGAAGCATGAAGTGCTCCAAAATTTCTTGGTAAACAGGTTCAGTGACTTTGGTTTAAAAAAAAACAATGGATCGACACCAGCAGATGACATTGCACCCCAAATCACACTGGACTTCAAGCAACTTATGCTCCATCCTTCCTCCAGACTCTAGGACCTTGGTTTCCAAATTGAAATACAAACCTTGCTCTCATCTGAAAAGAGGACTTTGGACCACTGGGCAACAGTCCAGTTCTTCTTCTCCTTAGCTCAGGTAAGATACCTCTGATGTTGTCTGTGGTACAGGAGTGGCTTAACAAGAGGAATACGACAGCTCAACTTTCTGTTAACATGCTTGGATACAGCACTCTGTGAACAGCCAGCTAATTGGCAATGAATTTTTGTGACTTACATTCCTTGTGAAGGGTGTCAATGATTGTCAGAGACCATTTTGAAGACTCAGGAAACCTTTGCAGGTGTTTTGAGTTGATTAGCTGATTGGCATGTCACCATATTCTAATTTGTTGAGATCGTGAATTGGTGGGTGTTTGTTAAATTTGAGCCAAAATCATCACAATTAAAAGAACCAAAGACTTAAACTACTTCAGTCTGTGTGCACTGAATTTATTTAATACACGAGTTTCACAATTTGAGTTGAATTACTGAAATAAATTAACTTTTCCTCGACATTGAGATTATTGAGAAGCACCTGTATGCTTTCTAGGCACCCAACAGAAAGTGATACTGCAAGCAAACCCAACTCTAAAAACACAATCAAGATATCATTTACAATATCAGATCAAACTTTAGATTTAAGTGCTTGACATTCACGGCTGTTGGTGTTGTAGTATAAAACAGCTTTAAAAAAAAATTAAAAAAAAAATTAAATAAAAAATTAAATATTGATATGACTAGACTACACCTTTAAACGACATTTTCAAGTGTACAGAGTCTGTGTGAAAGGCCACCAAAACAACACCAAGTTGTTGATAAATACAAGGGAGCTAAAGAGACGAACTTTTCAAAACTGTGATTTTACAGATGAACGTATGAATGTTTATTCCTTATTCCTATCATATTAATATTTCTTTTGTGAAAATAAATGTTGAGCATGTATGTAAGAGCAAACTCAAGATTGCTGGTTAATAACCACAAGATCTAAAGCGGAGTTAAAAATAAAATTATTTACATCATTTATATACATAAAGACTTAAACTGGTTGGTTGAGTTGGTAAGATTTTTTTTTTTTTTTTAGTTTCTTAAACTCACAAAGGCTGCATTCATTTTAATCAAAAATAAATCAAACAGTAATATTAATAAAATATTATTACAAATTTTAAAAAGGTAATTTTATTTCTGTTTTTTGTGACTTCGTTGTCATAGAAGCAACACTACAGGTCCACGAACATATTTGAGCAATTACCTCAAGAGCTCAACAAGTGAATTATGACATTAACACATCATTCGCAAGTTTGCAAAGTAAGAGCTGTTTGTTTAATTCGTACATTTAGTAAATGACTGACCTCCCATTCCTCCCCAGCCTGGCCTTCTCGTGGAGACCCCTCCTCTTCCTCCTGCTCTTCCTCATCCAGAAGCACAAAATCCTCTTCATTTGCTTCGTCCTCTTCCCCTCCCTCCAGAATGCACAGGTCTGGTCGATGCTGGCTCAGGTAAGTGTGAAGCTCGTCTGACCTAGAGCACAAAATATCAGACAGAAAAAAGAAATTGAGATGAAGCAGCTTTTGCTTTATGACATTATTACCACATTTCTGCCCTTTCCTGCTGTTCATTTCACCAGGCAGCCTGTGTAGCCTTGGTAAGGCTTAAGTACCTTTCCTGCTGCATGGTGAACCAGGCATCCCTGGAGAAGATTTTAAGTTTAGAGAAAGCCTTTTTTTTTGCATGCTGAAGCTTCTGTCGAATTCTCACAAACATCAGAGATCCGTTTACACCACTGCTAGATGTAGCAGCACAAGTACCTGATGAGTAAAAAGAGCTATAACTATAGTAAGTGATAAAAAGATATAATCCTTGTTTTTATTTGTACTTAGTACAAGTTCAATGTCAAAGTTCTTGAATAAAATGATTACCTAACAATTGTGTTTCCAAATATGATTTCGGTTCTGCTTTCTCCATGTGTTCGTATTCTTTGTTTCCTCTCAGAATGCTGTCTTGTCCTCCACAACAGAAAGTAGCAGCCGCTGTTAGCATTCCCCCGGACTCTGAAGTCAGCTGTCTCTCAGTTTCAGCCATGTCCCCTGCCTCTCCACCTTCCTCATCTTCTTCCTCAGGATTTTTTGTCGGACCATGTGAAACAGAGGACTTGGGAGCAAGAACGGCCTCTAAAGCTGACTGATGGGTTTTCTTGTGCTCTTTTTTGCTCTCTGATGGCTTACAACGGTTACATCTGGAAAATAAAGTGATGATCAATGTGCTTGTGCAGTGAAGGGAAGACAAAAAATAATCAAGGTGTGGAATTTTAAAATGTAGCCTGGGGGTGCTATATATAATATATCGGTGTGTGTAATGTTAAAATGTTAAAAAGTATGAAATAATCTCAGTAAATCTCAAGTATATGCTGTAATAAAATGGCAGGAAGCCAATTGTTTCATTTTGGAAACCGCATCCAAGCAGTAAAGCAGGAAGCACCTGTATGTCTTGTTGAAGTGAATGTGAGAGATGTCCGTGTAGAAGGACACTGAGGTAAGATCATCCACAGAGCAGGAGAATACATATTCTTCACAGCCATTCTCCTGAACAAGTGGTTGAGACTTCTGAGGGTCAAAGAAGATCTTACTGGACGTCACCAGTAATATTCCAGCGACCACACCCTGTGAGACAAACGGAACAGAGAGTTAGAATTTGAGCATGCTGTATTTTAAGAAATGTACTGGGAATACAGAAGAGCATAACATAAACACAACATTCTCACCTTTCTGTCTGTGATGTAATGAGAGAATAGTTTAAGGCAAGACAAACAAGCTGGCCCCTCCCCCTTGGAGCATTCAGATGGGAGAGCCAATAGACATACATTTCCATCAGGTAAAGGAACCGCCTCCACATCCTAAGAGAGATGAATAAACCTCACACTAAGCAGCAGAAAAAGCCATTGTGAACCACTACACAATGACATCACAAAGAGCTTAAAATGTCTACAGACCAGCTATATTGAGATTTACCGCGCTTATGCATTAACAACATTTACAGTTTCTTAACACCTTTACGCTCTTACCGTCAGCTTGTCATATTCTGCATCTGTGGAAGGAGACACAAGAGTCGCGTTTCCCACAACACCAACGTCGAGCGCAGGATCGAGGCTGTGCTCTTGTCTAGAACACGGGTCAGAAACAGTCTCCGTAGAAATTGAGGCCTTGTTCTTGAGTAACTGTTTGAGGTGGTTCATAAGGAAAGACATAGTCACACTGAAAACGGTTTAACTTCCCTTCCTTCCAAACTGCTGTACACCCCCTCATTTCCTTACTAATAGCCCCGTGACATCAGATGACTGGACAGAGTCACAGCAGCCAGAAACTATGAGCCAATCACACAGAAGCAGAATTCATGCAAATGGGATCACAGGAACGCTGACAGTTCCTGTCATAGATTATTTTCCTAGATTATTGTCTTCCTTTGTATTTAAGTAAATAGCAGAACTGTCCTCATAGATCTCATACATAAAGCACAAAATGAATATGGGTTTAACTGTGACTTTCTTTCAAAGAACATGAACCGTAAAGACTATGGGCCTGTGAGGTTGAGTGGGGGAGACTTACTAAACTCAGAGCATATTAGAAAGATATCTGAAGGTAATGGCTGTTGAAAATTCAGCTTTGCCAATACAGGAATACATTTCATTTTTAAATGTATTACAATAAACAGTAATAATACAGTAAATGCAATAATATTTAATAATATTAAAGTTTTACTGTATTTTGATCAAAGAATCACAACCTTGGTGTGAATAAACTTTTAAAAACAGGTAAAATAAATCAATAAAATATCGCCACCAAACCTTTAAACGGTGGTGTATAATAAAAGTAAATATAATAAATATGATTTAATATGCATAACAAAAAATAAATAGGGACAACATAAATAAAACCTCTGCAAATCAGTTGTGACCTTTATTTCTGGTTTTATTTTTTTCCATGAACGGAAAGGTGGAGTTCTTTTTGGTCTTTGTCACATAGATCAATGAACTCTGCGCAGAGTGTAATAATATCTGATCATCCAAACTCACATTTTTTCAGTCGCTGTCACTTTGTTACAGACAACTGTATCCAGGCATGCAAAATATTGTTGATAACATGCAAATCACAAATCCACACAAACGTCTGTTGTTCTTATACTGGTACCTAATGATTTGCATAGTTTCAACTTTAACTTTACATTTTTTACTTTAAACCTCCAGCACAACTTTCAGGACTTTGACAATGATTTCTAGACTTGAAACTGTTTAAACCCAGCTTACTTCATAGCATAATACAGGGCTGTTCGTATCCAAATGGCAAAAAAGTTAAACTGAGAATATTAAATTGAGGAGTGTTGCAGCACATCTGGTGGAGCTTCAATAACCATGGACAGAATAAACTACATTTTTAAATTGAATTAAAAATTGAATCTCTGTGGAACGTAGAAATATTCAAACAATATTTCATCTCACACAGAAGAAACTAAATGGACATCAAGAGAAGAGAAGAGAAGAGAAGAGAAGAGAAGAGAAGAGAAGAGAAGAGAAGAGAAGAGAAGAGAAGAGAAGAGAATTTGCTGGGTCATCAGATTTAGCCATGTTTATTGTGCTGGGTTTATTAATTCATTTTAATTAATAAAATATTAGTTACCAGATTCTTTGGAGTCGATATTCTCCCAATATATTTGTCGTAATCTTTCCATGTTCTCCTTGAAATATCCATTCAGACAGTTCCACTCAATTTATTTCACAGTTAGACTAGACAGCGTGGGGTGTTTCAGTAACCTTTGTTCTAAAGTTATCAGTAGATGACAATAATGTATGACATAACGTTGGCTATTATATTTATGGTGACTTCTATCATTTATCAACAGGAATATGAAGGCGATGGAGTGTGTGAATAAGCTTAAAAACTTTACTCACTCCATCTTCATTGTCCCTGCATGACTCCAAAGCCTTCGCTGTTGGATCTTTAGCAGGAAACGCAGCCTCTACGAAGAGAAAATGCAAAAACAAAAGCTGCATCGACTAGAGTGAAAGCAGATGTGTTTGTTTCTCAGGTTGTTTCTTCAGCTGTTTAAACTAAAGACACGCAGCAAGAAGTAACTCATTTTAAACCTGTGTGTGACAGTAACAGTTGAATTATCAATGTTGACTTTTTTTGTTGCTTAATATTTTTGCGGAATCTGCGATACATTTTTCAGGATTCATTGAATATAATGTTTTCATTAAATGGAAATATTTTGTAACCTTATAAATGTCTTTACTGTCACTTTGGATCATTTAATGCAACTTTTCTGAATAAAAGTGTTAATTTCTTTAACCCTCTGGGCTTCTTCATAAATGGGTCACACTTAGCTTCCTCCCGCCCGAAAACGGGCGAAGCCTTAAAATTGTACTTTACTTTTTCCCAGGATAACCAATCAAATAATTTTTTGTTCTATAATGTTTTCTGATTATTATTTAGAATTTTTAGAATTTTTTATGATACTTTGCATTAATTATATAATTTTTTATGAGCTATTTTTCCATTAGAATTAATATATCCTTTTTTATTTTATATTTATTTAAATTTTTTTTCAATAA